>NC_092174.1:18564985-18699985 GCF_045791955.1 Oncorhynchus clarkii lewisi | reverse complement strand
AGCGGTAGAAGTAGTAGTAGGTATTGGTGGAAGTAGTGGTGGCACTAGTGGTAGAAGTGGTACAAATAGTAGTAGTGGTGGTACCAGATGTAAAAAAAAAAAAGAGTATAATTGTGGGGGACCTTATTGTTATCACAATCCCCAGTCTGCCTCGAACAAAAAGAGACAATTCATTTTAGAGGCTTTGAGGCATTCTCCCTGTCTGAGACTGATTCGTGATGAAGGTGATTGCTGTGGAGGCAGACAGACGTGATGCATTGAGCTTGAAGAGTCAGCTGCCGCTCCTATTGATGGCAGGGAGAAAAGAGAAAAGAAAGGTTGTTTTGATGCCCAGGGAAGAAAAAAATGTCTCTGTGTATTCACAGACAAAGAGAGAGAGAGAGAGAGCTCCTCAAAATGCCATTGCTTTCTTGGCCAGGTGGCTGGTACAATCAGAGTGAATTGGTCAGGAAAGCGTTGTGGCAGAACCAAACTGCAGCCAAAGGTCTTCGGTAACTCCAACACAAATAATATACATCATCTATTTTCTATTCTACGTCTTGTCAATTCTATACAACGCATCTACAGTAAGGGTGTTTCAACATTCTTACTGATGTTGTCCAATGGAAATGTAATTATATGTATTGTATAAAGCACAACACAATTTTGCTACAGCCTTTGAAATATTGTGATGAATCATTAATAGCATCTACACTGTACATTCAGCAACTGTAGTTACATTCTTCACTAGATAAAAACGCCTGCAGCCCTCTTTAACTCTGCATTACCAAACACAGGCCAAAATAGAATGGGGGCATTTCACTCAAATAAACAAACCTATGAATAATAAATATGTGTTGTGGTATTGTATGAATTATGTGTGTGCGTGAGTGAAAGAGAAACAACACTGCTAATGTTCTCACTGTCACACATACATATCCGCACAAACAACAGCATGCACTGAGCCTCCAAAGCTCGTTTCCAACAGCAGCCTATCCTACTGCATGTAATCACCAATATTCCTCTAAGATGAGCTTGTTAAAAGCGTCTTCCTCATTATTCTCTAGCTAAAAGCCCATTCGTTAGCATGCAGCACAGATCAAAGCCAACAACATGCCGGTGATCAAGGTGAATGGTACGCCTGTCACCGCCCATCTTATCCTTCGGATTGAACCCCCCACACATCCGTTACTGCCACGTTTGTGTGTGAGGGGTGGTGTGTGTGTGTTCTGTGTGGGGTGGTGTGTGTGTGTGTGTGTGTGTGGTGGGGGTTGTGTGTGTATGTGTGTGTGGGAGTGCATGCTCTATGTTGAAAAGCTCTATGTTCGGTATGAACACAATTCAAATTCTGAAAAGAGTTGCTTATTGGGAGAAGACGTTTTCCCTCCCAAGTGTCTTTTGACTGAATACATGAGTATCTGCCGGAGTGAACGGAAATCCATTATCCGCTGAACGTGATGGCTCTCTATGTGGATACATTTCACTAGGGATGTGCTGTGCTGTTGTCAGTGAGGTGGCCTGTTTCAGCTGTTAGTCATATATTGTATACAGGACCCAAGGAGAAATGATGCTATTCTATTCTAAACATGTGAGAAGTCTCACTGAAATACAGGAATGAATACAATAACTCTCAAATTAAGCTAAAATATAATTCAACTTACAGAAACAAAGAGGAAAATAAATAATGATTTGTTATATGCAATGTATAATTGAGAGAATGCCAAGAGTGTGCAAAGCTGTCATCAAGGCAAAGGCTATTTGAAGAATCTCAAGTATAAAATATATTTAGATTTGTTTAACACTTTTTTGGTTACTACATGATTCCTTATGTGTTATTTCATAGTTTTGATGTCTTCACTATTATTCTACAATGTAGAAAATAGTAAAAATAAAGAAAAACCATTGAATGAGTAGGTGTTCTAAAACTTTAGCGCGGTAGTGTATGCCATTTAGCAGACGCTTTTATCCAAAGCGACTTACAGTCACGCTTGCATACATTTTACATATGGGTGGTCCCACGAACCAAATAAAGCCATGCTCTACAAACTGAGCTACAGAGAACTCCTTAACTGTCTCGCACTGTAACTGAGATAGGATAGGCCACCTCTTAGTACAGACATGTATTCATCAACTGACCCTCATAGTGTCATTAATGTAGTGTGCATGTCGCTGGCGTTGTCTTATTAGCCACATTAGGCGCAGAAGAAAACCACCAACTGGGTGAGTATTACACACTAATGACCTGAGAGCACTAGTAACAAAATTGCCTCCTAACACAGCCAGAGGGAAACACTGTTGCACGTTTTTCGCAACAATTTTGTCGCCATTTATCAAAGTCATTTTTGTTTTTTTAAACACTATGAGTCAGGGGGGAGGTCATATTTTTCACAACGGGAGGGGAAAAAATGAAAACCACTAAAAGCTTGCATAATTATTCATCATTAGATGCACCCCCTCTGGAACAGGCCCATGTTATTGTCATGACTACAACACCCCCCTCACCCTCACCCCCTGGGGCCCCTCCCAACCCCACCCACCCCACCCCTCAAAACACCAGTTTGACCCGCCTTCAAATCAAAATGTCTTCGAGGCAAGCAGCTTATGGATGCTTTCCAAACGGCTCTGTATCTACATTACAGTCATTTAGCAGACAGACGCTCTTATCCAGAGCGACTTACAGGAGCAATTAGGGTTAAGTGCCTTGCTCAAGGTCACATCAACAGTCGGCATGGCGATTCGAAACAGCAACCTTTTGGTTACCGGCATAAACCACTCTTAACCACTAGGCTACCTGCACTGTGTAGCGGTTATTGGCGTTGGGCCGGTAACCAAGATGTCGCTGGTTCGAATCACAGAGTCGACAAGGTGAAAAATCTGTTGATGTTCCCTTGAGCAAGGTACTTAACCCTAATTGCTCCTGTAAGTCATCAGGATAAGAGTGTCTGCTTAATGACTAAACTGTATAGTTCACTACTCGGAATTGGGTGCCATTTGGGATGCATACATGTCTCTGAGGGTTAGGGAGGGGAGAGTGGCAGTGGGCCAGGGTGCTTGAGCCCGAGCTGTCCCCTTCGCCACCCCTCTCTCTAGCCAGGCTCATGTCTCATGGTGTACTGAGTGACTTAAGGAAATGGCTCTGATTTCACAGTTTAATTAGTGCTAATCTGAGGAAGGGTGGCCAATGGTAATGGGCTGGCACACACACACACAGCAACATGGGGGAATGTCAGGACAGGGTGTAGGGATAAGAAACTAGGATTAGCTTCTGAGCTTGATACTCTTTTTACATGAAGACTCTGTACCCTTAAGCGAGCATGTGAATTTGTAGACTTTGTTCAGGTCTAAGAAGCATTTTACAGCACAGTATAGCCATCTTGCTCTAGCTCTGCAATGTGCAATTCAAATACATTTAAATATGAAAATGTAAAATGAATAATATTCCAAATAAATGTTGCCACTAAAACAAAAATGTGCTGAAGCCTTTCTTTCATTAGTCATTGACTGAAAGGGAGGAGGGGAGGTGAGAAACTCCTGAACCTTCGATTTTAATTTAAAAAGCATTCTAATCAAATTTCTCCTTATGCATTTATAATTGATACACAATCAGTCACTTGTGACAGATACCTCAGACAGGTATTCATCCATCACATTTGGGCTTTTGCTCATTTCATGGGGCATGCCTGTTCTACTTTGGTTGTTTATGTGTATTCAAATGGAAAGATTTGATTATTAGCTACTCATTTGAAATGTGTCTCTTGGTAGTAGATGTGCCTCATCTCCACAGAGACCTTCCTATCCTACAGGGGTGTATTTTAGAGATGCCCTTTGAGAGGAAACAGATAAAACTCCATCAACGTTTAAATCTTTTCACTGTGATCCTAATGATAAATCTGTCCATTGTGAAATAGAGGATTTTTTTTTGGGGGGGGGGGATAAATTGACTGTTTGCTGGTGCGGTCTGAATAGTGGTATTGCCATCATTGCCATCATCAATGATGAAATCTTTTTAGTAATTAGTTGATAAAAGCTACCAAGGTTAAGCTGGAGGGAGATCTCTCTCTCTCTCTCTCTCTCTCTCTCTCTCTCTCTCTCTCTCTCTCTCTCTCTCTGTCTCTCTCTCTGTCTCTCTCTCTCTATGTCTCTCTCTATGTCTCTCTCTCTCTGTCTCTCTCTCCTTATGTCTCTGTCTCTCTCTCTCTCTCTCTCTCTCTCTCTATGTCTCTCTCTATGTCTCTCTCTCTCTCTCTCTCTCTCTATGTCTCTCTCTATGTCTCTCTCTCTGTCTCTCTCTGTCTCTCTCTCCTTATGTCTCTGTCTCTCTCTCTCTATGTCTCTGTCTCTCTCTCTATGTCTCTGTCTCTCTCTCTATGTCTCTCTCTCTCTCTGTCTCTCTCTCTCTCTCTCTCCTTATGTCTCTGTCTCTCTCTCTATGTCTCTGTCTCTCTCTCTCTATGTCTCTGTCTCTCTCTATGTCTCTCTCTCTATGTCTCTCTCTGTGTCTCTCTCTCTCTCTCTCTCTCTCTCTGTCTCTCTCTCCTTATGTCTCTGTCTCTCTCTCTCTCTCTCTCTATGTCTCTGTCTCTCTCTCTATGTCTCTCTCTCTCTCTCTCTATGTCTCTGTCTCTCTCTATGTCTCTCTCTCTCTATGTCTCTCTCTCTATGTCTCTCTCTCTCTATGTCTCTCTCTGTCTCTCTCTATATGTCTCTCTCTCTTTCTCTCTCAATTCAATTCAATTCAATTCAATTTAATTCAAGGGGCTTTATTGGCATGGGAAACGTGTTAACATTGCCAAAGCAAGTGAGGTAGATAATATACAAAAGTGAAATAAACAATACAAATGTACATAAAACATTACACATACAGAAGTTTCAAAACAATAAAGACATTACAACTGTCATATTATATATATATATATATATATATATATATATACAGTGTTGCACAGTGTTGTACAATGTACAAATGGTTAAAGGGAAAATAAATAAACATAAATATGGGTTGTATTTACAATGGTGTTTGTTCTTCACTGGTTGCCCTTTTCTTGTGGCAACAGGTCACAAATCTTGCTGCTGTGATGGCACACTGTGGAATTTCACCCAGTAGATATGGGAGTTTATCAAAATTGGATTTGTTTTCAAAATTCTTTGTGGATCTGTATTATCTGAGGGAAATATGTCTCTCTAATATGGTCATACATTGGGCAGGAGGTTAGGAAGTGCACCTCAGTTTCCACCTCATTTTGTGGGCAGTGAGCACATAGCCTGTCTTCTCTTGAGAGCCATGTCTGCCTACGGCGGCCTTTCTTAATAGCAAGGCTATGCTCACTGAGTCTGTACATAGTCAAAGCTTTCCTTAAGTTTGGGTCAGTCACAGTGGTCAGGTATTCTGCCACTGTGTACTCTCTGTTTAGGGACAAATAGCATTCTAGTTTGCTCAGTTTTTTTTGTTAATTCTTTCCAATGTGTCAAGTTTTTGTTTTCTCATGATTTGGTTGGGTCTAATTGTGCTGCTGTCCTGGGGCTCTGTGGGGTGTGTTTGTGAACAGAGCCCCAGGACCAGCTTGCTTAGGGGACTCTTCTCCAGGTTCATCTCTCTGTAAGTGATGGCTTTGTTATGGAAGGTTTGGGAATCGCTTCCTTTTAGGTGGTTGTAGAATTTAACAGCTCTTTTCTGGATTTTGATAATTAGTGGGTATCGGCCTAATTCTGCTCTGCATGCATTATTTGGTGTTCTACGTTGTACACAGAGGATATTTTTACAGAATTCTGCATGCAGAGTCTCAATTTGGTGTTTGTCCCATTTTGTGAAGTCTTCGTTGGTGAGCGGACCCCAGACCTCACAACCATAAAGGGCAATGGGCTCTATGACTGATTCGAGTATTTTTAGCCAGATCCTAATTGGTATGTTGAAATTGATGTTCCTTTTGATGGCATAGAATGCCCTTCTTGCCTTGTCTCTCAGATCGTTCACAGCTTTGTGGAAGTTACCTGTGGCGCTGATGTTTAGACCGAGGTATGTATAGTTTTTTGTGTGTTCAAGGGCCACAGTGTCTAGATGGAATTTGTATTTGTGGTCCTGGCGACTGGAGCTTTTTTGGAACACCATTATTTTGGTCTTACTGAGATTTACTGTCAGGGCCCAGGTCTGACAGAATCTGTGCAGAAGATATAGGTGCTGCTGTAGGCCCTCCTTGGTTGGTGACATAAGCACCAGATCATCAGAAAACATTAGACATTTGACTTCAGATTCTAGTAGGGTGAGGCCGGGTGCTACAGACTTTTCTAGTGCCCGCGCCAATTCGTTGATATATATGTTGAAGAGGGTGGGGCTTAAGCTGCATCCCTGTCTTACCCCACAACCCTGTGTGAAGAAATATGTGTGTTTTTTGCCAATTTTAACCGCACACTTGTTGTTTGTGTACATGGATTTTATGTCATATGTTTTACCCCCAACACCACTCTCCATCAATTTGTATAGCAGACCCTCATGCCAAATTGAGTCGAAGGCTTTTTTTTTAAATCAACAAAGCATGAGAAGACTTTGCCTTTGTTTTGGTTTGTTTGGTTGTCAATTAGGGTGTGCAGGGTAAATACATGGTCTGTTGTATGGTAATTTGGTAAAAAGCCAATTTGACATTTGCTCAGTACATTGTTTTCATTGAGGAAATGTAAGAGTCTGCTGTTAATGATAATGCAGAGGATTTTCCCAAGGTTACTGTTGACGCATATTCCACGGTAGTTATTGGGGTCAAATTTGTCTCCACTTTTGTGGATTGGGGTGATCAGTCCTTGGTTCTAAATATTGGGGAAGATGCCAGAGCAAAGGATGATGTTAAATAGTTTTAGTATAGTATATCTCTCTCTGTCTTTCTCTTTCTCTGTCTCTCTGTCTCTCTCTACTCCAGAGGATAGTGTTTTTGAAAAGTAATAGTACATGTGATGTTGGTGAAATGGCTGGCGAGCACAGGACGTGCCAATTACTAATCATAATAGAGAAGTAGAAATCCTACTGTGTTTGATCAGGTAGGGAATATAGCAGACACCAGTAATACGCTAAAGGGAAAAAGAACTCCAGCTAATTGTTAAGCACACACTGCATGCTCTGATTAAAAATGACTCAATTTGCAGATAAAGGGAGACAATCAACAAGATTATGACTAAAGCAATGTATTAAATGTACATGTAAAACAACAGTATCAGCCTACAAATGAACAAAGTTCCACTATTTATCACTTAATTTACTGTATATAGTTTCTCATTTCAATTATACTTAAAAGAGCGAGACTACGTTGTGAGGTTCATCTTATTAAAATAAAATAGAGACACAATAGAAAAACAATAACATGTCGATATAAAATTAATGTCACAACATGATTAGTGATTCTAAGTAAAAAGCAGTGGATCACATTCTTGTAAGGGAGAGGGAGATGGAGGGCGAAATGGGTACAGGGAGGGAGACAGATGGATGGAGGGAAGTAGGGGTTGCTGGGAGGGATGCAGGGATAGGGGGATGGACGGCTGGAGGGAGGAGGTAGAGCTTCACATCATAGTACTGTATATGACCATTGAAGCAGACTATATAGCTCAGTCAGGTCCTGTCAATGTCAGAGGACTACTGTACTGTACAGCAGACTGTCAGTTAGGATCACATGGCTCTTCTTCCATCTCACTACCAAAAAGCATATCATCATACATGGTTTAAAGGCCCCAAGCAATGTCTCTCCTGGCATGAGTACAGTGAAAGAAGCTAATCCATAACAACTGTAGTCATCTCTGGTTCTCTACACCTTGGATGCATCCCAAATAGCACCCTATTACCCATTAAGTGCACAACTTTTGACCAAGACCCATAGAGCTCTCGTCAAAAGTAGCGCACTATTAAGGAAATAGGGTGCCATTTGGGACAGACATTTTGTAATATTGTACTAGCATGGCTTTGTATTGGAGAGGAATCATGAGCTACAGTTGAAGTCAGAAGTTTACATTTACTTAGGTTGGAATCATTCAAACTCAGTTTTCAACCACGCCACAAATTTCTTGTTAACAAACTATAGTTTTGGCAAGTCGGTTAGGACATCTACTTTGTGCATGACACAAGTAATGTTTCCAACAATTGCTGTCAGACAGATTATTTCACTTATAATTCACTGTATCACAATTCCAGTGGGTCAGAAGTTTACATACACTAAGTTAACTGTGCCTTTAAACAGCTTGGAAAATTCCAGAAAAGGATGTCTTGGCTTTAGAAGCTTCTGATGGGCTAATTGACATCATTTGAGTCAATTGGAGGTGCACTTGTGGATGTATTTCAAGGCCTACCTTCAAACTCAGTACCTCTTTGCTTGACATCATGGGAAAATCAAAAGAAATCAGCCCTCAGACCTCAGAATAAAAATTGGAGACCGCCACATGAATGTACTTTGGTGCGAAAAGTACAAATCAATCCCAGAACAACAGCAAAGGACCTTGTGAAGATGCTGGAGGAAACAGGTACAAAAGTATCGATATCCACAGTAAAACGAGTCCTATATCGACATAACCTGAAAGGCCACTCAGCAAGGAAGAAGCCACTGCTCCAAAACCGCCATAAAAAGCCAGACTACGGTTTGCAACTGCACATGGGGACAAAGATCGTACTTTTGGAGAAATGTCCTCTGGTCTGATGAAACAAAAATAGAACTGTTTGGCCATAATGACCATCGTTATGTTTGGAGGAAAAAGGGGGATGCTTGCAAGCCGAAGAACACCATCCCAAATGAGGAGCACGGGGTGCCAGCATCATGTTGTGGGGGTACTTTGCTGCAGGAGGGACTGGTGCACTTCACAAAATAGATGGCAAGAACATTTTTGTGGATATATTGAAGCAACATGTCAAGAGTCAGGAAGTGAAAGCTTGGTCGCAAATGGGTCTTCCAAATGGACAATGACCCCAAGCATGCTTCCAAAGTTATGGCAAAATGGCTTAAGGACAACAAAGTCAAGGTATTGGATTGGCCATCACAAAGCCCTGACCTCAATCCCATAGAACATTTGTGGGCAGAACTGAAAAAGCATGTGCCAGCAAGGAGGCCTGCAAATCTGACTCAGTTACACCAGCTCTGTCAGGAGGAATGGACCAAAATTCACCCAGCTTATTGTGGGAAGCTTGTGGAAGGCTACCCGAAACGTTTGACCCAAGTTAAACAATTTAAAGGCAATGCTATCAAATAATAATTGAGTGTATGTAAACTTCTGAGCCACTGGGAATGTGATGAAAGAAATACAAGCTGAAATAAATCATTCTCTCTACTATTATTCTGACATTTCACATTCTTAAAATAAAGTGTGTGTGTGTTGAAGTCAAATGAATATATATATATATATATATATATATATATATATATATATATATATATATATATATATATATATATATATATATATATATATACTGCTCAAAAAAATAAAGGGAACACTTAAACAACACAATGTAACTCCAAGTCAATCACACTTCTGTGAAATCAAACTGTCCACTTAGGAAGCAACACTGATTGACAATACATTTCACATGCTGTTGTGCAAATGGAATAGACAACAGGTGGAAATTATAGGCAATTAGCAAGACACCCCCAATAAAGGAGTGGTTCTGCAGGTGGGGACCACAGACCACTTCTCAGTTCTTATGCTTCCTGGCTGATGTTTTGGTCACTTTTGAATGCTGGCGGTGCTTTCACTCTAGTGGTAGCATGAGACGGAGTCTACAACCCACACAAGTGGCTCAGGTAGTGCAGCTCATCCAGGATGGCACATCAATGCGAGCTGTGGCAAGAAGGTTTGCTGTGTCTGTCAGCGTAGTGTCCAGAGCATGGAGGTGCTACCAGGAGACAGGCCAGTACATCAGGAGACGTGGAGGAGGCCGTAGGAGGGCAACAACCCAGCAGCAGGACCGCTACCTCCGCCTTTGTGCAAGGAGGAGCAGGAGGAGGACTGCCAGAGCCCTGCAAAATGACCTCCAGCAGGCCACAAATGTGCATGTGTCTGCTCAAACGGTCAGAAACAGACTCCATGAGGGTGGGATGAGGGCCCGACTTCCACAGGTGGGGGTTGTGCTTACAGCCCAACACCGTGCAGGATGTTTTTCATTTGCCAGAGAACACCAAGATTGGCAAATTCGCCACTGGCGCCCTGTGCTCTTCACAGATGAAAGCAGGTTCACACTGAGCACATGTGACAGACGTGACAGTCTGGAGACACCGTGGAGAACAATCTGCTGCCTGCAACATCCTTCAGCATGACCGGTTTGGCGGTGGGTCAGTCATGGTGTGGGGTGGCATTTCTTTGGGGGGCCCCACAGCCCTCCATGTGCTCGCCAGAGGTAGCCTGACTGCCATTAGGTACCGAGATGAGATCCTCAGACCCCTTGTGAGACCATATGCTGGTGCGGTTGGCCCTGGGTTCCTCCTAATGCAAGACAATGCTAGACCTCATGTGGCTGGAGTGTGTCAGCAGTTCCTGCAAGAGGAAGGCATTGATGCTATGGACTGGCCCGCCCGTCCCCAGACCTGAATCCAATTGAACACATCTGGGACATCATGTCTCGCTCCATCCACCAACGTCACGTTGCACCACAGACTGTCCAGGAGTTGGCGGATGCTTTAGTCCAGGTCTGTGAGGGGATCCCTCAGGAGACCATCCGCCACCTCATCAGGAGCATGCCCAGGCGTTGTAGGGAGGTCATACAGGCACGTGGAGGCCACACACACTACTGAGCCTCATTTTGACTTGTTTTAAGGACATTACATCAAAGTTGGATCAGCCTGTAGTGTGGTTTTCCACTTTAATTTTGAGTGTGACTCCAAATCCAGACCTCCATGGGTTGATACATTTGATTTCCATTGATGATTTTTGTGTGATTTTGTTGTCAGCACATTCAACTATGTAAAGAAAAAAGTATTTAATAAGAATATTTCATTCATTCGGATCTAGGATGTGTTATTTTAGTGTTCCCTTTATTTTTTTGAGCAGTGTATATATAAATAAATCATTCTTCACTTACTCCTCAATTCAAACAAAATCAACAAGCTTCATGACCTCTGTCTATCACGTGGCAATATTACTTGCAATCAGCATGAGGTTTCTAGCATCTGGCTAAGGTGAGAAAACCACACACTGTGTCGGCTATAATGGTTCCCATTAGCTTGGAGGCTGACTGGTGCCAGTGTGATTTTGGTGAGCGTTGGATGCTGGAGCCCAGTGGGGTTGGGTAAGTAGGGGGATGCTGGAGCCCAGTGGGGTTGGGGTGAGTAGGGGGATGCTGGAGCCCAGTGGGGTTGGGGTGAGTAGGGGGATGCTGGAGCCCAGTGGGGTTGGGATGAGTAGGGGGATGCTGGAGCCCAGTGGGGTTGGGGTGAGTAGGGGAATGCTGGAGCCCAGTGGGGTTGGGATGAGTAGGGGGATGCTGGAGCCCAGTGGGGTTGGGGTGAGTAGGGGGATGCTGGAGCCCAGTGGGGAATGGGTGAGTAGGGGGATGCTGTAGCCCAGTGGAGATTGGGTGAGTAGGGGGATGCTGGAGCGCAGTGGGGTTGGGGTGAGTAGGGGGATGCTGGAGCCCAGTGGGGATTGGGTGAGCCATGTCTATGTCTGCCGGTGCAGTACGCAGTATATGCACAGTCACACAAATGCAGAGGGCTGAAGGTAGATGTCAAGCATCATTATGTCAGCTGCATTGTGTTCCACTGTAGACCATTCTATTAAAGCAGGTAATCTACAACTACCGCTGAATTCTGCATTCCATATTTGACATGACGTGTGTATGTCAGTGTTTATTCAATGTATGCTTACATACTAAAGCCTTTCCAAACACATTTCCTTTCATTTTGCAATCATGAGCGGCACTTCCTCCTATATCAACCTCCTGTCTCCAACAGCTCCTTTCCGAACCTGTATTTTTGTGGATGTTTTTCTGCCGAATGCATCTGATGAGATCCCATCCTGAGTCACATAATGAGCCTTAATGCTCTCACAGAGCAGAAGGAAGGGAGTTGATGATTACAAACTGTCTCCTCATACCTCCGACCGGAACAGCCCCAGGAACCACCTGCTCTAAAGGTCAGGAATGAGCTCACACTGCTCAACTACTCCCTCCCTCCCTTCCTCCCTCCCTCCCTCCCTCCATGAGCTCACAATGTTCAGCTCCTTTCTCTTGGTTTAGCTCAGTATGCCCTCCCTCCCTCCCTCCCTACCTCCCTACATCCATCCCTCGGTACCTACATCCCTCCCTCCCTCCCTACATCCCTAAATCCCTCCCTCCCTACATCCCTCCCTAAATCCCTCCCTCCCTCCCTCCCTCCCTCCCTCCCTCCCTCCCTTCCTACATCCCTCCCTCCCTTCCTACATCCCTCCCTCCCTCCCTACATCCCTCCCTCTGTACCTACATCCCTCCCTCTGTACCTACATCCCTCCCTCTGTACCTACATCCCTCCCTCCCTTCCTACATCCCTCCCTCCCTACCTACCTACATCCCTCCCTCCGTACCTACATCCCTCCCTCCCTTCCTACATCCCTCCCTACCTACATCCCTCCCTCCGTTCCTACATCCCTACATCCCTCCCTCCCTCCCTTCCTACATCCCTCTCTTCCTACCTACATCCCTCCCTCCCTACATCCCTCCCTTCCTTCCTACATCCCTCCCTCCCTACCTACATCCCTCCCTCCCTACCTACATCCCTCCCTCCCTACCTACATCCCTCCCTCCATTCCTACATCCCTCCCTCCATTCCTATATCCTTCCCTCCATTCCTATATCCTTCCCTCCCCCTTGCAATAATGTAAATAGTGAGTTGTGAGGGTTGTTTAGTGGACAAATAATGGACCCTATGAGTACATACATTACACATTACAGAACCAAAACAAATATGTCACTACCAACAGTGAGTTCTGCTAAGATGGTATGAGTGCAGATCATTTTGAACGAGCTGACAAGTACAGTACAACTCTTTGCATTACAGCTCTTAAATACTGTGATGACACAGAAATGAGAGAGAGAGACAGAGAGACAGAGAAAGTGAGAGATGGAGAGATTAAGAGATCGAGACAGATAGATGGAGAGTATATGTGAGTCTGTTTGGTATTGAACTGTGAGAGTCACCCAGCCGTTGTATTTATAGTTATGCGCAACAGCAGCATAGCAATCCAGGAGCAGCATCTGATGCGGTGAACACCTTGTGAGCTGCCCCAGCATGCTCCTGGCCTCACTGTGGGGATGTGTCCCAAATGGCATCCTATTCCCTATGACGCACTGCTTGTGACCAGGCTCATTTGGATGCACCCTGGGCCTCATTACCATATCAAATCGCATTTGGATGCTGTGTCTTGAGCATAAAAAGGGGCCAGCACTTCAATAGGTTCTTGATTACATTTTCACATAGATACATTTGAATATCTATTACAATAGATGCAGAATTCTCTCTCCATCACTCTGATGTTCCAATCGTTTTTTGTAGCTCTTTTTGTAATGAAAATGAGCTGAGATCATGTCTGTATGCCTGTAAACAGATGTTGTCTGAAGTACTGTCTCTTGATCCATTGAAATGGGTCTCGATCATCCACATTAATGAACAACTGTAAATATTCCAATATTCCAAAGGTTTTCGATAGGCATCTAGGTATTGGAAATCAATGTAAAATGTTTTTATAAAATCAAATGAAATCAAATTTATGTCACATACACATGGTTAGCAGATGTTAATGCGAGTGTAGCAAAATGCTTGTGCTTCTAGTTCCGACAATGCAGTAATAACCAACGAGTAATCTAACCTAACAATTCCAAAACTACTACCTTATACACACAAGTGTAAAGGGATAAAGAATATGTACATAAAGATATATGAATGAGTTATGGTACAGAACGGCATAGGCAAGATGGAGTAGATGGTATAGAGTACAGTATATACATATGAGATGAGTGATGTAGGGTATGTAAACAAAGTGGCATAGTAAACAGACATATCATTAAATAATCTGTGTTTTATTTGTATTTATTTCAAATGCAACCAATGTTTGTCTGTTTCTCACTAGCAAAACAATTATAACATGTCATCAGGAGGCAGAAGCACAATAAAGGCATCCAGCCGTATTGTCTTTAGAGTCCTAAAGCCACAACAGACAGCTTTAATCCTTCTTTTTGGACAGAGGTGTGCCGTCAGTGGTTTCGTCCCAAATGGCACCCTATTCTCTATTTAGTGCACTTCTTTTATCAAGGTCCCTGGTCAAAAGTTGTGCACTACTAGGGAATAGAGTCCAATTGGGATGCAAACCAGTCTCTCAGAGGAGAGAGCCCTAGCCACGACGGTTGTAATCAATTAAAATAGCTGTGCGGGGCTATCTAACCACGCTCCTGTGTTTTCTCTTTGATTAATTCCTTCCACGGCTGTCTAAAACACCGTTTTGAGAATAGATTGGAAGGAGAACAATTCAAGCTGAACAAAGCAGCGTTGCAGCACAAGGGACTGACTGGGATTAGTGGAAACTACTCCAGGACAATTATAATCTGAGTTCTGCCCAGACTCCTTATCTCACTCCACTCATAATTGGACCCATGTAGAAGAAGTGTGGAAACAACAAGGTTTGTGTCCCAAGTGGTACCCTATTATCCTATGTACTGCCCCCATAGGGCTCTGGTCCAAAGGAGAGCACTATGTAGGGAAAAGGTTCCTTTTGGGATACAACCGATGCTCGAGTTGGCTAATGTAAAAACACAGCAAGCTATAACAATAGATGTGTATTTCTGTTCTATTTAAAACTCAGTTATTACTGAATTAAATGGGTACTTTAGCCACCATCACCTGTTTTGACTCATACAATCTATAATGCGTAAAAGATGTCCAACAAAACATATGTACAATTCAAAAATCTTGAAGGTGGGCACTTTGCAAAAACCTAACTCACTCTCCCCTATCTGATCACAGTAGATATCAATCTATCTGTGTTCTGAGAGAATCCATCTCAGAACAGAATGGTGAAATGGAGTAACTCTCTACCTGACCAATGCAAGGCCAAGGAGTGGGAGATGGGGGCAGCAGTAGCAGTGCAGCACCAGACATTATCTGAATATGCCTTATTTGTGTCCCAAATGTACCCTATTCCCCACATAGTGCAGTACTTTTTACCAGACCCCTATGGGCCTGGTCAAAAGTAGTGTCCTTCATAGGGAATAGGGTGCCATTTGGGACACATCCCTTCTCTCTCACAACAGCAGTTCAATTGGTGATAATAGGGTCCATTCTGGCTAGGTATTGAATTCCCTCCTCCCTCGCTCTCATCTCTGTCTCTCTCACCAGACGCGTTGAGCTCATCCCTGCCATTTTGATTGACGGTGTGAATGTGACACAGTCATTGAGGCAGAATTACTGCTGAATCAATAACAGAGAGAGGAGAGACACTCCACAGCGTATTTAATATAGAGGTAGCAGAGAATGGTAATGTTCACGAGTGGAGCCCAGGAGAGCCAGCCAGTCAGAGTGGGTCCTAAGAATGGAGGCTCGGTAACGCTGCTTTTGCAACTGGTGCATAAAGGTGCTTTATAAGTGCCGAGCACAGAAAATAAAGAGTTAGTCAGTTTGTTTGCGCTACGGTCACTATTTCTCTTTCACACAGAATCTGTCAAAATATTGAATTATGCTCTAAGGAAAGTGTACTTCTTCACCCATGGTGCTTTGCTGTAGCACCCCACGAGGAAAACACTCAAATAAATGACATAGGACAATTTAAACTATCAAAAATAATCTCACAGTCTGAGATCATGGCTGCTTTCCAAATGGAACTCTATTCCCTATATACTGCACTACTGTTAACCAGAGACTATGGGCCCTATTGGAGGCACTACCTGCCCTATGGGCCCTGGTCAAAACTAATGCACTACATAGGGAATAGGGTGTCATTTGAGTCAAACCCATAGAAAGAAGGGAACTTACATCTGTGATTCCAGCCTCCAGAATGATCACCTTGGCCTCCTTCTCCACTGCATCCTTCTGGCGAACTGTGAAGGGGAGAAACAGCAGCCTTTGTGAGACAGAGGCGTCAATCACTCTTACAGTAGAATGTGTGGAGGAGGTGGCAGTAAGAGAAGCAGCCGTCACTCCCAAAGGAAACAGACAGGCCATGTCTGCGTTCCAAATAGCACCCTGTTCCCTATATAGTGGACTACTTTTGATAGAAGCCTATAGTACACTATATAGGCAATAGGGAGCCATTTGGGATGAATTCACAGACAGATCTCTACTGTCTAGAAAATAAGTGTCTACAAAACAAGGTCAAGACTATGAAGGACATTATTAGATGTCTTTCTATCAGTACATTTTTCCTCAATATAATCTAACAGTGCAAGTTATTAACCAATTAGATCGAGTAGAAATAGATTAGTAGATAACAAGTACAGGTAGATTTACCTAAAGGTTTATTTACCTCTCGTACTGAACTAGCAATAAGCATCTTCTCTGTCTGAATTCTCTGAGTTATATCTCTTTTTGCAAGAGTTGAATATTAAGGCAAATCTTCCCCGAAATAGAATTATAAAACTCCTGTTGAACCTTCCTTCCTCTGCCTTATTTTGAGGTTTAATTGAAATTTGACAGGACTCATTTTACAGGAAGAACAAAATGTTATGAAAAACTGTTCATAAATTAATTCACAATGTTTTCCATGTGAAAGCACCTCCTTTGTTGACACATCCGGCAGATAAAGGATATGCAAATAACCTGGGGAGAGCTCGAATGCGTCTCAAATGGCACCCTATTCCCTTTATAGTGCACTTCATTTTACCAGCGCTCATAGGGCTCTGGTCAAAAGTAGTGCCCATAGGGCTCTGGTCAAAAGTAGTGCACTATGTAGGGAACAGGGTGCCATTTGCGACGCAAACCCTCAACTCTATATAATGTTAATCTAATTAGTGTTTTAATCAATCACAGCAATTATTTGCTCTCGCCAATTTATACAGAGTCCCGTATAATTACGTTGTGCGGCTTCAGATGGGTAATTTGATTGAGGTTCTCTACCTCCTTGGTAAACTGAACTCTGAACCCGAGGAGGGGAGTGTGACCACCTTGTCTGTCGTGGTCGGTCCTGTCAAAGAGGACGTCTTAATAATGCTGTCACAGCACACCACCTGGGCTACACACACACTTAGTGATGAGTACTTTCCGTTTCCACTGAACCGTTTTCACTGAACTGTTTCCACTGAACCGTTTCCACTGAACCAGTCAGTCTACAACTCCATGACCATTACACTACTGTTCAGTAAATGCACCGCAGAGAGGAAACTAGGGCACAGCTAGTGGTAACGTATTGCCTTTGCAAGTGAGGTTTAATTCACAAAGACATGCCCATGAAAGACATGGACATTAAAACCCATACAAGATCAATTAACTACAACCACACACCACAGCCTGATGAGCATACAATAAACAATCAAACAAATAAATAATCAAACAAGTAAACAGACAAATGAACATGAAAAGACTCCCCATGCTGTCCATGGGAGGGATCCAACACAGCAACAAGTGTGACTTCTCTTCCTGGTGCTAGGATGTTCATAGTGAGGGTGAGTTAATTAAAGCCAGCCAGTCTCTCATTAGACAATACTTTTGTCATCCCAACACCACAGTGTGGAGCATGGCTCCCCCACATCCAACCTCCTATCTCCTCTCATCTCCTTTCTCCTCTCCTTTCCTTTCTCCTCTACTTTCTCCTCTTTCTCCTCTCCTTTCCTCTTCTCCTGTCCTGTCCTCTTCTCTTTTCTCATCTCCTTTCTCCTCTCCGTTCTCCTCTCCGTTCCGCTTCTCTCCTCTCCTTTCCTCTTCTCTCCTCTCCCATCTTCTCCTCTCTCCTTTTCCCCTTCATCTCCTCTCCTTTCTCCTCTCATCTTTCTCCCCTCCTCTCCTCCCCTCTACTTTCTCCTCTCCTCTCTTATTTCTCCTCTCCTTTCTCCCCACTCATCTCCTCTCCTCCTCTCTCCTCTCCAAACGAGCAGCAGCCCAACTAGAGCTCAGCCATAATGAGCAGGCTAGTTTGTACCACACTGAGTGATTCCAAATCACAATCTGCATGGACGGATCTTTCAAACTACCAACAAACTACAAAAAGGGCGAGGGCAAATTGGCAATTGTGTTTACAGTTTGCACACCTGCAGGTTTTGAAATAAGTCTGAGACATGATATGACACATTTTGAATAGAAATAGCAAAAGTTAACTACACAGATTCTCATTGCATGTCCTGTCAGTACGCTCCATCTGATGCCGAATGTCACATTTTCAATACATGTTGAATAAGAAACAGGGGGTACCAGGAGAAACATAGCTTGTTCTTCATCTAAAAAAATACATAGGGGTTTCATTTGTCACCCTGGCCTTCATGTCCTGAGTTCTGCTTTATGTTAACTCAATGTATCAGAGGCGCCTTGAGGGGAACAAAGTAGACAGGATTCAGAAAATGCTCAATTTTTCACCATTGACTGAAGGAAAAGGCCTGGGTCTATGAGTTCACAGCCCAGAATGGGATGCTGTGTCGCACCAGGGACTGTTTCTGAGCACATTTGAGGGCGGTAATGAGAAGAAAACAACCGCCATCCTTCAAAGGCGAGGAGCGAAGAGGCACAACACCATCGCTTGCTGACACACTACACGGATGTAATCACATTACCTGATCATGATATCAGTGATCCCTGAACAAATTAAAATATAGCACAGCGTGTTTTCATCTCTGAAATGTTGTTTTAGCCAAGTAACAATATCACTGTCTTGTGACTTTAAAACAATATTACGAGATAGAGAGAAGGGAGAGAAAAAAAAACACAACCATGGTAAGTTATAGTATTTCTATTTTTCCTGCCTGAACCTTCATTTTGTGTAAAGACTCTTTCCCCATCCCCAACAACCGGCTATCCATGACAGCCCGTTGCAAATACAGATGTCAAAACCAATTCCAGAGTCATTTTTCTAAATGTTTTAATTAGATATTATATTTGGGGGTCTCACTTGCATTAATTTGATTTCTGAAATCAACATTTCAGCCTTTAATCTGTTTCAAATGATGTTTTTCACCAATCTCCAACACCCTAGCCTTATTGCCTCCAGTAATATAAACTGCAATATGAAGCAATGAGCAATTAGAGAAGACTTAGAGCATCACAAAGACAATGCAATATGTCATCAAATTAAAAGCAGGGGGTAAAATGGCATCCCAGGCCAGCTGGGGCAAGGAGCCATTACCTCTCTGTGGAGGAGGAGAGAGCAGTACTCCATCACACACGGTCTACATCCCAAATGACACCCTATTCCCTGTATAGTGCCATAGAGCTTTGGTCAAAAGTAGTGCACTATGTAGGTAATAGGGTTACATTTGGGACGCAGGCACCGTCTGCCAGCTGAATAATGGCAAACAAGCAGAGCACCATCTCTATCTAAACATTTATCATCACTCTCCACTGTTCCACTGCTGTACAGCTCGTCACGGCATCACAGCACATGGTAGAGGACATAGTGGTCACAGTACAGAGTTGTACTGGGAAAGGTATCGATAAAGCATCTGTTGTTATTGGGGTCTGGCTTACAACGGTATTGGAATGATTTTCATGTCACATTTTACACACATTACTGCAACTATTGTAATTCCAAATAACTAAGAACATATTTGTGGTTGTTGTGTAATGATGTGCTTGGTCTCGATACAGATGTCCATAACACAGCTAATGAAAAATGTGAGCAATTTTGTGTCGCCAAACCCTTTTGTTCTTAATATTTTCTTTGGGTATTGGATGGTGACATTTTACAGAATGTTGCCACCCCACATTGGCAGTTATGTTTCTGTTGCAGTTAAATGCAGGTTCTAAACAGTGATGAGAATGTCCACAAAACATCTGATTAAGCTCTTAATGGGGTCTGCGTTCCAAATGGCACCCTACACCTTATATAGACCAGAACCCTGGTCTAAAGTAGTGCACTATATAGGGAATACGGTGCCATGTAGGAGGCAGCCTATGACACAAACAACCCTCCTACACTGGGTAAACAACAACACCCATGAACTGAGGCTACTGCACAAACAAGTCACACAGACTAGGACATCGCAGCCTCACCTTCCAACAGCAGATTCACAAATGTTCAGGAAGGGAGGCAGGGAGGGAGGGAGAGACGGAGCATTTCGTTTTGATAAGTGGAGGTGATGATGATTCACACATAGCAGGTAAGCAGCTAAAACTGGGACAGACTGTATCAGCCCATCCACAGCAGGGATCTGAATCAAAAGGCAGCACTCACAAAGACAGAATCATAAAGACATTGCACTTCATTGTCAAATAGTCAAGCTACCTTTTCTGCTTACCATGACACTGCTTACCATGACACTGCTAACCATGACACTGCTTACCATGACACTGCTTTCTATAATACTGGCTGTACTAGCAACACAAACCATGCCCATCAGTGGGCTGTGACAGTGACAGTAGTCTAGCCTGTTAGCCAGTACAGAACACTAGCAGCTGTAAACATAACACCGCAGGGAGTCCCAGGAAAGTCTCCTGATAACACCAAACACCTTGTCTACATTCCAAATGGGACTATGTCCCAGACAGCCGACTCTTAGACCCGTCCTTCAGGAACCATTAACACACCACTTCCCACATAACCAGGCCTGAGCCAATTGGACACTGGGAGGAAGGAGATATACACAGTTTATTAGGTACACCCCCTCGTTCATGAAAATGGATCGCTCCAACAGACAATGAGCCACGTGGCCATGGTTTGCTATATAAAGCAGGCAATCAGGCATCGAGGCATTCAGTCACTGTTCGACTGAATGTTAGCATGGGCAAAATTAGTGACCTAAGCAACTTTGAGAGTGGTATGATCATCGGCGCCAGATCCTGTATCTCAGATATGTACGACCTCCTGGGCCTTTCACGCACGATAGTATCTAGGATCTACTAAGAGTTGTGCAACTAACAAAAAACATCCAGTCTGCGGCAGTCCTGTGGACGAAAACAGCTCATGGATGAGAGAGGTCGAAGGAGAATGCCAAGAATCGTGCAAGCTAAAAGGCGGGCCACAAACAAATAACGGCGCAGTACAACAGTGGTACGCAGTACGACATCTCGGAACGCAGAAATCGTTGATCCTTGTCAAGGACGTGCTATTGCAGCAGACAACTACACCGGGTTCCACTCCTATCAGCTAAAAACATCCTTGACAAGGATCAACGAGTTCTGCGTTGCATCACAGCCTGGTACGGCAACTGCTCAGCCTCCGACCACAAGGCACTACAGAGGGTAGTGCGTACGGCCCAGTACATGTACTGGGGCCAAGCTTCCTGCCATCCAGGACCTCTATACCAGGTGGTGTCAGAGGAAGGCCCTAAAAATTGTCAAAGACCCCAGCCACCCCAGTCATAGACTGTTCTCTCTACTACCGCATGGCAAGCGGTACGGGAGTGCCAAGTCTAGGACAAAAAGGCTTCTCAACAGTTTTTACCCCCAAGCCATAAAACTCCTGAACAGATAATCAAATTGCTACCCAGACTATTTGCATTGTGTGCCCCCCCCAACCCCTCTTTTACGCTGCTGCTACTCTCTGTTTATCATATATGCCTAGTCACTTTAAATATACATTCATGTACATACTACTTCAATTGGGCCGACCAACCAGTGCTCCCGCACATTGGCTAACCGGGCTATCTGCATTGTGTCCCACCACCCGCCAACCCCTCTTTTACGCAACTGCTACTCTCTGTTCATTACATATGCATAGTCACTTTAACCATATCTACATGTACATACGACCTCAATTAGCCTGACTAACCGGTGTCTGAATGTAGCCTCCCTACTTTTATAGCCTTGCTACTGTATATAGCCTCGCTACTGTTATTTTTCACTGTTGATTTTATTTCTTTATTTACCTATTGATCACCTAATACCTTTTTTGCACTATTAGTTAGAGCCTGTAAGTAAGTATTTCACTGTAAGGTCTACTGTTGTATTTGGCACACGTGACAAATAAACTTTGATTTGAAAACAAGAAGCTGCTCCAGTGGGCACGCGATCTCCAACACTGGACAATTGAGGAAAAACATAACTTGGAACATGACAAAGAGTTCAGTTTACTTGATTGGCCTGCACAGTCCCCAGACCTCAACCCAATAGAACATCTTTGGGATGAGACGGAATGGGCTGTTCGCAGCATGAATGTACCACCGTCCAGTCTGCAGACCTTACGCATGATGGGATGTTAATTACTTCATTAACTTATGGAACCACACCTGTGTAGGAGCACCATCTTTCAATCTATTTGGCATCCCTCAATTATTTGTGTTTCCTTTCCTTTACCTGTAGAATACATCCCAAATGGCACCCTATTCCCTATATAGTGCGCTAGTTTTGACTAGGGCCCAATAGGCTACCCTTTGGGATGCAAACATAGCCTACTACTCAGTAGGAAGTCATTTGAAGCCGCAGTATAATACCGTTTTCTTCAGACTGAAGATATGAGAAAATTTGAGAACCACTTATTGGCAGGAAAATTCACACAGACTGACAGCACTTAACACCTCTCTCTCGCTCCCTCTCTCTCACTCCCTCTCTCTCACTCCCCTCCCTCCCCTCTCTTCCTCCCTCCCCTCTCTCCCTCCCTCCCCTCTCTCTCTCTCCCTCCCTCACTCCTCTCTCTCTCTCCCTCCCCCCTCCCCTCACTTCCTCCCCTCTCTCCCCTCTCTCCCTCCCTCCCCCCTCCCCTCACTTCCTCCCTCCCCTCCTCCCCCTCCCTCCCTCCACTCTCTCTCTCTCCCTCCCTCACTCCCTCCCCTCTCTCCCTCCCTCCCCCCTCCCCCCTCCCTCCCCTCACTCCCCTCCCTCCCCCTCTCCCTCACCTCACTTCCCTCCCCTCCCCCCCTCCCTCTCTCTCCTCCATTTTAGCACCTCCGATGGGTGACCTTTATGTCTGACTCAATTCTCCAGCTGATTGAGTGGATGCATCCCAAATTACCTTTATAGTGCACTACGTTTGACCAGTGCCTCATTTGGGACGAGCTCAGTGAGTGAAGACCGGCAGCAGCCAGCTCCTGCTCGCTCAAATATTATTGCTGCATGATCACTCAAGCATTTTAAAGACCCTCTGACAGCCCAATGCATTTCAATGGTCCAATAAAGGCTAGAGTGAAAGATAGACAAATATTTAGGGTTCAAACTGTAAAATGGTTCATTCATAGTGTGAGAAAAGCATAATTGTATTTTTAACGGATGTTATGCGGAGGTGTAAGCAGAGAAATTGACAAAACGCTACACAAGGTTATCTGGTACTTTCAAATGTGTCTGTAGCCTATCAGTGTGTGTGTGTTGGAGTGAATGCATGCTTGAACGTGTGTATCTGTCTGCCTGCCTACCTGCATGTGTGTGTGTGTGTGTGTGTGTGTGTGTGTATGTGTGTGTATGTGTGTGTGTGTGTGTGTGTGCGCATGTGTGTTAGTGAAGCACAGCAGAGAGACTTAAAGCCTTCTGGCACAGTTCCATGGTCAAGGCCATCTCTGCAGGAGATGCACTCACTGGGGAGCTTGCTGTACAGTCAGAGCCGTTCCACAAAATTCACACTCACAGGGAATGTCTCCTATTATTGCTGCAGGGAGGACAGGGGCTGACACACTGGGAAATCCTTGAGCTTTCAATTGTTTACAAGCCCTGGAAGCCTAAAAACCCAATGTTAAAAGGCTATATCTTAGACTGTGCTGGTTTTGTTCATATTGTTCATATTATGGCAATTGTCCTCGGTTTTTCAGACAGTGACTTCTGCTTATTATAAACAATCCATTCTGTATGACAGTCTTTTGTGTCAAATAATCAATATGTGCACACACGTTCGAAAATAGAATACTTAACAGCAAGAAAATAAACACAGCAGGAATGAATTCAACTTGCATATTGCTCAGACAACGGTGTTACACATGCTTGGCATGTCAAGTCCAACCAGATGATTTCACTAGTCTTTTAGCACAGTCGTCCTGTGAGGTCTGTACATTTCCTGTATTTCCCTGTGCCAATAACACTGCATTCCGGGACAGCTGTACACACTCGAGTGGACACCTGGAGACCGCAGTGATGTCACTAAGAGGACAGGACAGCAGGGGAGCACACCTGGATCACCATAGCCCAGGGCCACAGACAGACACAGGTGCTGATGAGTAAATCTGTGTTAACAGAGGCTTCACATCAATACGCAATCCTTCCAGGACAAGTCCTCCTGTCCTGCGGCACATAATTACAAACCCGGGTACTAGCTGGAGGAAGAAGATGTGATCCGTTGAAAGGTCTACACAAATCCCATGGCGGTGGATGGAACTATCAAGGGACATCTGGGTGAAGAGATAGCAGTGGAGGACTGTCACTTTTTTCCCCCACACGCAGCAGCCTAAAAGAAGATACATTGTAATGGCTGAAACCATATGAACACCTTCAGGAGGTACGGGATGCTGGAGACTGGCCAGACGGTTAGATCGCTGGCTCGCTCACTTCGTTGTCCCCTAAGAAATGGAGCCCACGGAGTCCAGATTGTAAATAAAAGAAAGCCTAGGGCAAACCTGGCTGGCTCTGACTCCTGCCTGGCTCTTCAGACGCTAGCTAACTACAAAACCAAGGCACTAGGCAGTGTAGTGAGTCACTGGCAGCATAGCGCTGGCAGGCAGTGCCTACTCAGTGTAAACTCCCTAACTCTGTAGGACGGTATCAAAGGATGAGAGAAGCAGAGCTCCGTACCCCCTAGAGCACATATCCAAGGCCTAGCTATACCTGGAGGAGAGGAGAAACCAGTTTACCACACTGTGTTGAATCCTAGTAGATCTGTACTGGTCCAGGGAGACGCTGCATTTCTGTCTACCTCCTACACCTCTGACATTAGGTCAGCCACATAACGAGAATATGTTCATGAATATTCTCCTCTGCTATACGAGAATATGACGCCCTCGATACCCCTCCCCCACTCTTCTCTTCTCCTGCCCCACCTTCAATGGTGTTTCTTCTGGAGTGGAGCCTGTGTGTGTGTGTGTGTGTGTGTGTGTGTACGCTTCCAGACACTGAAATGAGCTGTCTCTGTTTCCCGTCTGCCCATCGGCAAGTGGGTACTACTTGTTCAGACACTGAGCTGTACTAGAGGTCTTCTCTCTCTCTCTCTCTCTCTCATACAAACACACAGCCAAATTGAAGGTATTAGCCAGCCTACTGATGTCCCCACGAGAGAAGACAGAGGGTGAGGTGTATACTGAACACACCCACGAGAGAAGACAGCGGAGGGGGAGGTGTATACTGAACACACCCACGTTCTATCCCTCAGAACTGAGTCAGGAAAAGGCTCACCGAAAAAAGAAAAGAATACAAAATATACCTCAGAATCCTAGAAAATATTAGATTCCTATTTCAAGGAATCCCCCGTATCAGGCGGTAGGCACTTGAAATCAAGCCATTACATTTTAATTTAGATGACTAAGGCTACGTTCCAAAGGGCACCCTATTCCCTACATAGTGCACTAATTTTGACCAAAGCCATATGGGCCCTGGTCAAAACTAGTGCACTACTGTGTATATGGAATAGAGTACCATTTGGGATGCAACCATGGCGGTTGTGATTTCTTGGGGAAATAGAAGTCAGACAGTTGATCTAGAACCCAAGGTGACCTCATTAACGGCATTTGTTCTGGTTGTCATGACAAATCAAACACCATGTCACTCAAACCCAGCAAGCCAATAGGAAACCCTGACACTGTCTGCTGGAATTCTCTTTGACCGGCAGAGCTAAACTACAATGCCAATTGGGACGCAACCAGAAAAGGCAAAGATGACCCATATTTGACCTGGCTGTATCAACACTCAGATACATCCATAAGCTAAGGTTGCTAAGTTTACACACTGTGGCTGCAAAGCAGAGTTTATTCATCACGTTGTTAGGCAGTCTTCTCAGCACCTTGTGATCTCTAGAATAGCTATGTTGGCGCTATATCACTGTAAACGACATAAAAATGGACAGTTACTGCATTACAACATTACTGTAACAACCAACCTTATGAGCATAGATTTACACCTTTACTGCTTAATTTCACCTAGGAAATGTCTATTACAACTCAGAATTACTGCATTGAAATCCATTATTAAAAGGGGAAAGTGGAAACTATCTTCTACGGTACTTAGCTAGGTTTCATAATAGAATGAGCAATTGTGAGTAACTTCTCATATTTTCTTCACAAAGAGAGAGATTACATTTAGTTTCAAATAAAACATATAAATACATTATATATACTGCATAAACTGGGTGCTTCGAGCCCTGAATGCTGATTGGCTGACAGACTGTATACCACGGGTATGACAAAACATATATTTTTACTGCTCTAATTATGTTTCTAACCAGTTTATAATAGCAATAAGGCACCTTGGGGGTATGCCGTATCTGGCCAATATACCACAGCTAAGGCACTCCGGGTTGCTTCGTGCTTAAGAACAGCCCTTACCAGTGGTACACTGGCCATATATCACACACCCTCGTGCCTTATTGCTTAAGGGAACCACACTGACCTAATTTATCTGTACTGTATATAATAATATGAATATTTATATATGAATAGTGTGTAAATAGTGTTTTTGTTGTCTATTAGTGTCTTTCCTATATATAACTTTTTTTATTTACATTTTTAATTTATGGTAATATCTTATGTTTTTCTTGAGTATTACTGTTCTGTGCTTTGTCATGTATTTGTACATTTTATGTGGATGCCAGAAAGAGTAACTGCTGCATGTGCAGTATCTAATGGGGATCCTAATAAACTTAACACTGAGCAGTCACAAAGAACGTTTATGAAGTGCGTTGTTTCAATACTGACAGGATCGAAAGAAAGGCAGGGCTGCTCTCTGATCAGCTTTCTCCATTCAAATCTTACCGTCACATTAAAATGATTCCATAATGCTGACGATGGATCAGCTCCTAGAGAGATATCACCTCACGGCTGCAAATATTTGAGGCGGCTTATTCTAATGCTTACACTATAATAATCCACTAAATCACAGGATTATTTGGAATATCATTGCGCACATGTTGTTACACATCATGAAATAAATTGAGGCACATTTTACAATATCTTAAAAATAGAACTCAGTTGACTGAACATGAAATTGATTTCAATATATTAAGCCGATGTGGCCTATAGCCCTGCTGTATACAGTGCTTCGGAAAGTATTCAGACCACTTGACTTTTTCCACATTTTGTTACGTTACAACCTTAATCTAAAATTGTTTAAATAGAAAGAAAATCCTCAGCAACCTACACACAATACCCCATAATGACAAAGCAAAAACAGGTTTTTAGACATTTTTGCAAACGTATTCAAATATCCAATATCTTATTTACATAAGTATTCAGACCCGTTGTTATGACTCGAAATTGAGTTCAGGTAGATCCTGTTTCCATTGATCCTCCTTGAGATGTTTCTACAACTTGATTGGAGTCCACCTGTCGTAAATTCAATTGATTGGACATGATTTGGGAAGGTGCACATCTGTCTATATAAGGTCAGAGCAAAAAAATTCAAATCAAATCAAATGTTATTTGTCACATACACATGGTTAGCAGATGTTAATGCGAGTGGAGCGAAATGCTTGTGCTTCTAGTTCCGACAATGCAGTAATAACCAACGAGGAATCTAACCTAACAATTCCACAACTACTACCTTATACACATAAGTGTAAAGGGATAAAGAATATGTACATAAAGATATATGAATGAGTGATGGTACAGAACGGCATAGGCAAGATGCAGTAGATGGTATTGAGGACAGTATATACAGTGGGGCAAAAAAAAGTATTTAGTCAGCCACCAATTGTGCAAGTTCTCCCACTTAAAAAGATGAGGTCATAGATCATAGGTACACTTCAACTATGACAGACAAAATCAGAAAAAAATATCCAGAAAATCACATTGTAGGATTTTTTATGAATCAAACAAGCAAGATTTCTGGCTCTCACAGACATGTAACTTCTTCTTTAAGAGGCTCCTCTGTCCTCCACTCGTTATCTGTATTAATGGCACCTGTTTGAACTTGTTATCAGTATAAAAGACACCTGTCCACAACCTCAAACAGTCACACTCCAAACTCCACTATGGCCAAGACCAAAGAGCTGTCAAAGGACACCAGAAACAAAATTGTAGACCTGCACCAGGCTGGGAAGACTGAATCTGCAATAGGTAAGCAGCTTGGTTTGAAGAAGTCAACTGTGGGAGCAATTATTAGGAAATGGAAGACATACAAGACCACTGATAATTTCCCTCGATCTGGGGCAAGATCTCCCCCCGTGGGGTCAAAATGATCACAAGAACAGTGAGCAAAAATCCCAGAACCATACAGGGGGACCTAGTGAATGACCTGCAGAGAACTGGGACCAAAGTAACAAAGCCTACCATCAGTAAAACACTACGCCGCCAGGGACTCAAATCCTGCAGTGCCAGACGTGTCCCCCTGCTCAAGCCAGTACATGTCCAGGCCCGTCTGAAGTTTGCTAGAGAGCATTTGGATGATCCAGAAGAAGATTGGGAGAATGTCATGTGGTCAGATGAAACCAAAATATAACTTTTTGGTAAAAACTCAACTCGTCGTGTTTGGAGGACAAAGAATGCTGAGTTGCATCCAAAGAACACCATACCTACTGTGAAGCATGGGGGTGGAAACATCATGCTTTGGGGCTGTTTGTCTGCAAAGGGACCAGGACGACTGATCCGTGTAAAGGAAAGAATGAATAGGGCCATGTATCGTGAGATTTTGAGTGAAAACCTCCTCCCATCAGCAAGGGCATTGAAGATGAAACGTGCCTGGGTCTTTCAGCATGACATATATACATATGAGATGAGTAATGTATGGTATGTAAACATTATATTAAGTGGCATTGTTTAAAGTGGCTAGTGATATTTTTTTTAATATCAATTCCATTATTAAAGTGAGCTGGAGTTGAGTCAGTATGTTGGCAGCAGCCACTCAATGTTAGTGATGGCTGTTTAACAGTCTGATGGCCTTGAGATTGAAGCTGTTTTTCAGTCTCTCAGTCCCTGCTTTGATGCACCTGTACTGACCTCACCTTCTGGATGATAGCAGGGTGAACAGGCAGTGGCTCAGGTGGTTGTTGTCCTTGATGATCTTTTGGCCTTCCTGTGACATCGGGTGCTGTAGGTGTCCTGGAGGGCAGGTAGTTTGCCCCCGGTGATGCGTTGTGCAGACCGCACTACCCTCTGGCGAGCCATATGGTTGTGGGCGGAGCAGTTGCCGTACCAGGCGGTGATACAGTCCGACAGGATGCTCTCGATTGTGCATCTGTAGAAGTTTGGGAGTGCTTTTGGTGACAAGCCAAATTTCTTTAGCCTCCTGAGGTTGAAGAGGCGCTGCTGCGCCTTCTTCACCACGCAGTCTGTGTGGGTGGACCAATTCAGTTTGTCCGTGATGTATACGCAGAGGAACTTAAAACTTTCTACCCTCTCCACTACTGTCCCGTCGATGTGGATAGGGGGATGCTCCCTCTACTGTTTCCTGAAGTCCACGATCATCTCCTTCATTTTGTTGACGTTGAGTGTGAGGTTATTTTCCTGACACCACACTCCGAAGGCCCTCACCTCCTCCCTGTAGGCCGTCTCATTGTTGTTGGTAATCAAGCCTACCACTGTAGTGTCGTCCGCCAACTTGATGATTGAGTTGGAGGCGTGCATGGCCGCGCAGTCGTGGGTGAACAGTGAGTACAGGAGAGGGCTCAGAACGAACTCTTGTGGGGCCCCAGTGTTGAGGATCAGCGGGGTGGAGATGTTGTTACCTACCCTCACCACCTGGGGGCGGCCCGTCAGGAAGTCCAGTACCCAGTTGCACAGGGCAGGGTTCGAGAGCTAAATGACGAGTTTGGAGGGTACTATGGTATCAAATGCTGAGCTGTAGTCGATGAACAGCATTCTCACATAGGTATTCCTCTTGTCCAGATGGGTTAGGGCAGTGTGGTTGCGATTGCGTCGTCTGTGGACCTATTGAGGCGGTAAGCAAATTGGAGTGGGTCTAGAGTGTCAGGTAGGGTGGAGGTGATATGGTCCTTGTCTCTCAAAGCACTTCATGATGACGGAAGTGAGTGCTACGGGGCGGTAGTCGTTTAGCTCAGTTACCTTAGCTTTCTTGGGAACAGGAACAATGGTGGCCCTCTTGAAGCATGTGGGGACAGCAGACTGGGATAAGATTGATTGAAAATGTCCGTAAACACACCAGCCAGCTGGTCTGCGCATGCTCTGTGGACACGGCTGGGGATGCTGTCTGGGCCTGTAGACTTGCGAGGGTTAACACGTTTAAATGTTTGACTCACGTCGGCTGCAGTGAAGAGTCCGCAGGTTTTGGTAGAGGGCCATTTCAGTGCCACTGTATTGTCCTCAAAGCGAGCAAAGAAGTTATTTAGTCTGTCTGGGAGCAAGACATCCTGGTCCACGACGGGGCTGGTTTTCTTTTTGTAATCTGTGATTGACTGTAGACCCTGCCACATACCTCGTGTCTGAGCCGTTGAATTGCAACTCTACTTTGTCTCTATACTAACGCTTAGCTTGTTTGATTGCCTTGTGGAGGGAATATCTACACTGTTTGTATTCGGTCATGTTTCCGGTCACCTTGCCCTGGTTAAAAGTAGTAGTTCACGCTTTCAGTTTCGAGCGAATGCTGCCATCAATCCACGGTTTCTGGTTCGGGAATGTTTTAATAGTTGCTGTGGGTACGACAGCCGATGCACTTTCTAATGGACTCGCTCACCGAATCAGCGTATTCGTCAATGTTGTTGTTGGACGCAATGCGGAACATATCCCAATCCACATGATCGAAGCAGTCTTGAAGCGTGGAATCAGATTGGTCGGACCAGCGTTGAGCAGACCTGAGCGCGGGAACGTCCTGTTTTAGTTTCTGTCTATATGCAGGAAGCAACAAAATGGAGTTGTGGTCAGCATTTCCGAAAGGAGGGTGGGGGAGGGCCTTATATGCGTCGCGGAAGTTAGAATAACAATGATCCAGGGTTTTACCAGCCCTGGTTGCACAATCAATATGCTGATAGAATTTAGTTTTTAGTTTTTAATTTAGTTTTGTTTTCAGATTAGCCCTGTTAAAATCCCCAGCTACAATGAATGCAGCCTCAGGATATGTGGCTTCCAGTTTACATAGAGTAAAAAAAAGTTTGTTCAGGGCCATCGATGTGTCTGCTTGGGTTGTAATATTCCTCTCATTATAATCAAAGAGAATTCTCTTGGTAGATAATGCGGTCGACATTTGATTGTGAGGAATTCTAAGTCAGGTGACTTGAGTTCCTGTATGTTGTTATGATCACACCACGTCTCGTTAAACATAAGGCATTCCCCCCCGCCCTTCTTCTTACCAGAAATATGCTTGTTTCTGTAGGCGCGATGCGTGAAGAAACCAGCTGATTGGTGCAATCAGCTGGTTTCTTCACGCATCGCGCCTACAGAAACAAGCATATGAGACATGAGAGACTCCGATAGCGTGTCTCGAGTGAGCCTTGTTTCCGTGAAGCAAAGAACGTTACAGTCTCTGATGTCTCTCTGGAAGGCAACCCTTGCTCGGATTTCATCAACCTTGTTGTCAAGAGAATGGACATTGGCGAGTAGTATGCTAGGGAGTGGTGCGAGATGTGCCCGTCTCCGGAGCCTGACCAGAAGACCGCTACGTTTGCCCCTTTTACAGCGACGTTGTTTATGTTCGCTGGCTGGGATCCGATCCATTGTCCTGGGTGGAAGGCAAAACACAGGATCCGCTTCAGGAAAGTCATATTCCTGGTCGCAATGATGGTGAGTTGACATTGCTCTTATATTCAGTAGTTCCTCCCGACTGTATGTAATGAAACCTAAGATTACCTGGGGTACCAATGTAAGAAATAACACGTAAAAAAAACAAAATACTGCATAGTTTCCTAGGAACGCGAAGCGAGGCGGCCATCTCTGTCGGCGCCGGAACAAGCCATGAGGTCGAAGGAATTGTCTGTAGCTCTCTGAGACAGGATTGTGTAGGGGAACAGATCTGGGGAAGGGTAATAAAAAATTTCTGCAGCATTGAAGGTCCCCAATAACACAGTGGCCTCCATCATTCTTAAATGTAAGACGTTTGGAACCATCAAGACTCTTCTTAGAGCTGGCCACCCAGACAAACTGAGCAATCGGGGGAGAAAGGCCTTGGGCCGGGAGGTGATCAAGAACCCGAAGGTCAATCTGAAAGAGCTCTAGAGTTCCTCTGTTGAGATGGGAGAACCTTCCAGAAGGACAACCATGTCTGCAGCACTCCACCAATCAGGCCTTTATGGTAGAGTGGCCAGACAGAAGCCATTCTTCAGTAAATGGCACAACAGCCCGATTGGAGTTCGACAAAAGGCACCTAAAGACTCTCAGACCATGAGAAACAAGATTCCCTACGGTGAAGCATGGTGGTGGCAGCATCATGCTGTGGGGATGTTTTTCAGTGGCAGGGACTGGGAGACTAGTCAGGTTTAAGGGAAAGATGAACAAAGCAAAGTACAGAGAGATCCTTGATGGAAACCTGTTCCAGAGCGCTCAGGAGCTCAGACTGGGGCGAAGGTTCACCTTCCAACAGGACAACGACCTTAAGCACACAGCTAAGACAAAGCAGGAGTGGTTTCGGGACAAGTCTCTTAATGTCCTTGAGTGGACCAGCCAGGCCCAGACCAGTAGTGTTCTAACTGTTTTGGAAAACCAGGCCCAAGCCAGTAGTGTGCTAACTGGCTGCTATAGCTGTTCCTGGCTCCTGCCTCTGGTGAAGCTGTGTATGTGTGTGTGTGTGTGTATGTGTTTGTGTGTGTCAGCAGCGTGAGATCCTACTAGTTAACGAGTGAACATATCAGCCTTGGCAGAGCCATTATGCATGACTTGGTCTCCTGCCAACAGTGGAGCCACGGCAGGGTGTGTGTGTGTGAGTGTGTGTGTGTGTGTATGTGTGTGTTTGTGTGCTTGCATTTGGGTGTGTTTGTGTTTATGAGTACCTGCTTACATTTGTTTGCGTGTGTGTGGTGGGTTGAAAGGGGAAGGGGGTGGTGGCGGTGGCACAAAGATGGGTAGCACCTGGCAGAGGGGGATCCAATGGCGTGTCTGAAGGAATGTGCCATCACAGATCCAACGCACTACAGCTGTACCAAATCACAATATGCAAAGCTATGGACTCTGCACCACATCACAGCACTAAGGCACCATGGCTGCTTCTGGATTCACAATGGTTGTGTTACAAATTGTTTTCTAAATGTAACTAACTATACAATGTTTACACTTGAATATTGGGTCACCGCAACCTCATTTAATTAAGCCCAATGTTTATGATTAAATTACAGGTCACAGTAAATGGCTAACCAAACACACTGTTAATGACAGTTATTGCTGTTCTGATATACAACAAATCCGTTATTAGACCTGAAATCCCTCAACTCACCAAAATCAGTTCTCTGCTGGAAAATCTGATTTGCATGACTTAAATTACATTTGGAAATGCAATATGGGGATAAAGTCAACAATGAAATTGTCTGCTGCAGCAAAGGTCAGTGATATGTCTGGGACAGGGGATTGTTGTCATATAACTTCTGGTTGTAATTCCACTAGTCAACACATCGGTGAGAAAAAAACGACTTTCTCATAAGAAGACTTGGAAAGTGTTGCATTGGATCCTTGAAGCGCAAATAGCATTATATTGTCTATTATACTGGTACCAACACAGCATTTCACACAGGAGTAATACTAGTACTTTAACTGTGCCAAAACAGAAGAAATAACTCAGAAAGAGTATAAACAATGTCAATTAGACAAAAACTTTCAGTTCTCTCTGTTTTCTCATTAATCAGTTCATGCAAATACTGTATAACTTCCTAAAATCACTGAACACATCAGGTGCTTATTAGAGACAGGCTATCTGTTTAACTGTTTAATTCCAGCATTCACTTCCAGCATTTTAATCAATGTATTCATTTCCTGCGCTAATATGTTATAATTTACACACTGTGTCATGTTTATTGTGTCTTAGTATGCCTCTATTTAAAAAAAGAAGATATACAGTATATACATACAGTGTTTATATATATATATATATATATATATATATATATATATATATATGTTTCCTTGACAGAATAATTATTCTCCTCTTTGACTGTGCATTTTTAGGGGTCTGTACTCCTGAAGTTGATGACTGTTTTTGTGCTTGCCAGTTAGCTAGCAGTTATTAGCTGTTAACAGCCAATGGCCAGCAGTTTCTTACTGGCGATAAAAGTGGATGATTACCATCATTTTTTTTAAAGACATTATTGAATTCTTTAACGTAACAAATCAAGCATTACAATTCATAAAACACGCATGGTAATTCATGGAATCCTCAAAAACTATTCATTTACATATAGCATTTATTGAAACGTTTATTTTCTGAAATGTGTGTCGTTCCCCAGTGGCAGTTCTAGCTTGTATGGCTCCCTGGGTGAACCACTCTCAACTGTCATTTTTATTCAGATATTTGGAATAACACAAATAAATAACCATAACATTTAAAACTTTATAAATATGAAAATATATACAAAAATAAGACTCATAAATATCAAAAAGAAGTAACAAAGACAAATAGAAACAAATTCGTGTTGATTTGGCACTGGAGCATCAATACATTACCCTTCCCCCAACACTGTCAACCAAGAGTCAAGACTAAACCAATTCCCCTTGATGGTGTGCAGACTGGTTTTATACTATTCTTAACCATTTCACACAAACCAGAAAAAAATGCAACAATATGTCTGTGAAACTATATATTCACAGGATTATGAATGAATTGTGGTTTATTTGGTAGCATTTCATAGTGTGATTTGACTAATTGCATTAGTACTATACAAGGTTCTAGGTGCGCTATTTGATAGATTCCCCTGCTCCCTCTACCTCGGGCCTCCAGTGGGGAGACCTGAGGTCAACCTACCCCCGCCCCATCTCGTACTTCTGAGTGGGAGACCTTCCCAGGCAGTAGCCTGCCTAGCTCACAAACTAGAATCAGGGCGCCCACTCTGACAAGGTTAATTGACCCACAGTCCCACACGGTGACATATCACTTACGTGACGCACAAACGAGCAATAGAAAACCGATAGCGCAAATGTCACCATTCAGATTGTTTGTTGTACAGGCTCCCCATGCCGCCACTGCGTTGCCCGGCCATTTTAAGACTCAGCTTTTAATTGAAATTTTATGGGAAACAGTAAATACAAATACTCTTTATTTGTTTTCTGTAGAAAAATTCTGTGCAATATCCTGTCAATAAACTTTCAGAGCAAAAAAAAAATGCTTGCACATTCCCAATACTGGTTTTGCATTATAAAGAGGTTTCATTTGATTCCTCAACCAGGTTTAGGCTCAATATGATTTATTTGCAGCATTATTGAAAAGTCTAGATTCTCCTCTACTATGATCAAGACTGCTAGTGTTCAACATGACATATACTGGCTCTCTAATTAAAAAGAAAAGCAACCTATTTGAACCTCACTTTAATATGTAATTGTTTTTGTTTCTATGCGTGTTTCATCATGTGATGTTGATGATGATCTGTTCAGCAGGTAGGGGGAACGGGCTGCACAGCTTGACGTGAGCCATAGACTGAATACCAAATCAAATTGTATTTGTCCCGTGCGCCAAATACAACACTAATTCCACTAATTAGCTTTTAACAAGGCACACCTTTTAATTGAAATGCATTCCAGGTGACTGACTACATAATGAAGCTGGTTGAGAGAATGCCAAGAGTGTGCAAAGCTGTCATCAAGGAAAAGGGTGGCTACTTTTAAGAATCTCAAATATAAAATACATTTTGATTTGTTTAACACTTTTATTGTTACTATATGATTCCATATGTGTTATTTAATAGTTTTGATGTCTTCACTATTATTCTATTCTAAAATAGTAAAAATAAAGAAAAACACTTGAATGAGTAGGTGTGTCCAAACTTTTATACACACATACATCAGTACAGAGTCAATGTGCGGGGACACAGGTTAGTCGAGGTAATTGAGGTAAAGTGACTATGCATTGATAATAAAAGTGAAGATACCTTTTGGTCCTAGACCTGGACCTCTCTGCAACTGCACGGTACCGCTTGCTGGCTGTAGTCTTTGGCAATTTTTAGGGCCTTCCTCTGACACCACCTGGTATAGAGGTCCTGGATGGCGGGAAGCTTGGCCCCAGTGATGTACTGGGCCGTACGCATTACCCTCTGTAGCACCTTGCTGTCGGTGGCCGAGCAGTTGCCATACCAGGCGGTGATGCAACCAGTCAGAATGCTCTCGATGGTGCAGCTGTAGAACTTTTTGAGGATCTGAGGACCCATGCCAAATCCTTTCAGTCTCCTGAGTGGGAATAGACGTTGTCGGTGATCAGGCCTACCACTGTTGTGTCATTGGCAAACCTAATGATGGTGTTGGAATCGTGCTTGGCCATGCAGTCATGGGAGAACAGAGAGTACATGAGGGGCTGAGCACACACCCCTGAGGAGCCCCTGTGTTGAGGATCTGTGTGGCAGATGTGTTGTTACCTACCCTTACCACCTGGGGGGCGGCCCGTCAGGAAGTCCAGGATCCAGTTGCAGAGGGAGGTGTTTAGTCCCATCGTCCTTAGCTTGGTGATGAGCTTGAGGGCACTATGGTGTTGAATGCTGAGCTGTAGTCAATGAATAGCATTCTCACGTACACTACCGTTTAAAAGTTTGGGGTCACTTAGAAATGTCCTTGTTTTTGAAAGAAAAGTATCCCGGAGTCACCTCTTCACTCTTGATGTTGAGACAGGTGTTTTGCGGACTTGTGAGGCATCTGTTTCTCAAACTAGACACTCTAATGTAATTGTCCTCTTGCTCAGTTGTGCACCGGGGCCTCCAATTCCTCTTTATATTCTGGTTAGAGCCAGATTGTGCTGTTCTGTGAAGGGAGTAGTAGACAGCGTTGTACGAGATCTTCAGTTTCTTGGCAATTTCTCGCATGAAATAGCCTTAATTTCTCAGAACAAGAATAGACTGATGAGTTTCAGAAGATAGGTCTTTGTTTCTGGCCATTTTGAGCCTGTAATCGAACCCACAAATGCTGATGCTCCAGATACTCAACTAGTCTAAAGAAGGCCAGTTTTATTGCTTCTTTTATCAGGACAACAGTTTTCAGCTGTGATAACATAATTGCAAAAGGGTTTTCTAAAGATCAATTAGCCTTTTAAAATTATAAACTTGGATTAGCTAACAAAACGTGCCATTGGAACACAGGATTGATGGTTGCTGATAATAGGCCTCTGTACGCCTACAGTATGTAGATATTACATAAAAGATATGTCGTTGCCAGCTACAATAGTTATTTACCACATTAACAATGTCTACACGGTATTTCTGATCAATTTTATGAAAATGTGCTTTTCTTTCAAAAACAAGGACATTTCTAAGTGACCCCAAACATTTCAACGGTAATGTAGGTGTTCCTTTTGTCCAGGTGGGAAAGTGTAGTGTGGAGTGCAATAGAGATTGCGTCATCTGTGGACCTGTTGGGGTGGTATGCAAATTGGAGTGGCTCTAGGGTTTCTGGGATAATGGTATTGATGTGAGCCATGACCAGCCTTTCAAAGCACTTCATGACAACAGATATGAGTGCTACGGGTCGGTAGTCATTTAGGCATTAAAGGCATTACCTTGGTGTTCTTGGGGACAGGGACAATGGTGGTTTGCTTGAAACATTACAGACTCGGTCAGGGACAGATTGAAAATGTCAGTGAAGACACTTGCCAGTTGGTCAGTGCATGTTCGGAGTACACGTCCTGGTAATCTGACTGGCCCTGCGGCCTTGTGAATGTTGACCTGTTTAAAGAACTTACTCACATTGGCTACGGAAAGCGTGATCACACAGTCGTTTGGAACAGCTGGTGCTCTCATCATGCATGCTTCAGTGTTGCTTGCCTCAAAGCGCGCATAGAATTAATTTGGTAGGCTCATGTCACTGGGCAGCTCATGGCTGTGCTTCCCTTTGTAGTTTGTAATAGTTTGGAAGCCCTGCCACAAGCGACGAGCGTCGGAGCCGGTGTAGTACGATTCAATCTTAGTCCTGTATTGACACTTTGCCTGTTTGATGGTTCGTCGGAGGGAATAGCGGGATTTCTTATAAGCGTCCTGGTTAGAGTCCCACTCCTTGAAAGCAGCAGCTCTACCCTTTAGCTCAATGCAGATGTTGCCTGTAATCCACGGTCACTGTGAGGATGACATCATTGTTGCAGTTATTGATGAAGCCAGTGACTGCTCTAAAAATTGTCTAAGACCCCAGTCACCCCAGTCATAGACTGTTCTCTCTACTACAGCATGGCAAGCGGTACCGGAGTGCCAAGTCTAGGACAAAAAGCTTCTCAACAGTTTTTACCAACCAAGCCATAAGACTCCCGAACAGGTAATCAAATGGCTACCCAGACTATTTGCACTGTGTGCCTCCTCCCAACCCCTCTTTTTACTCTGCTGCTACTCTCTGTTTATCATATATGCCTAGTCACTTTAACTATACATTCATGTACATCCTACCTCAATTGGGCCGACCAATCAGTGCTCCTGCACATTGGCTAATCGGGCTATCTGCATTGTGTCCCGCCACCCTCCAACCCCTCTTTTATGCTACTGCTTCTCTCTGTTCATCATATATGCATAGTCACTTTAACCATATCTACAAGTACATACTACCTCAATCAGCCTGACTAACCGGTGTCTGTATGTAGCCTCGCTACTTTTAAAGCCTCGCTACTGTATATAGCCTCACTATTGTTATTTTTCACTGTTGTTTTATTCCTTTACTTACCTATTGTTCACCTAATATCTTTTTTTGCACTATTGGTTAGAGCCTGTAAGTAAGCATTTCACTGTAAGCATACACCTGCTGTATTCTGCGCGCGATACCAATAATCTTTGATTTGATATGATTTGATGTGGTGTACTCCTCAATGCCATCGGAAGAATCCCGGAACATATTCCAGTCTGTGCTAGCAAAACAGTGCTGTAGCTTAGCATCTGCATCATCTGACCACTTCCGTATTGAGCAAGTCACTGGTACTTCTTGCTTTAGTTTTTGCTTGTCAGCAGGAATCAGGAGGATAGAATTATGGTCAGATTTGCCAAATGGAGGGTGAGGGAGAGCTTTGTACGTGTTTCTGTATGTGGTGTAAGGGTGGTCTAGAGTTTTTTTTCCTTGGGTTGCACATGTACCATGCTGATAGAAATGAGGTAAAACAGATTTAAGTTTCCCCGCATTAAAGTCCCTGGCCACTAAGAGCACACCTCTGGATGAGCATTTTCTTGTTTGCTTATGGCCTTATACAACTCGTGAGTGCTGTCTTAGTGCCAGCATCGGTTTGGGGTGGTAAATAGACAGCTATGAAAAATATAGATGAAAACTCTTGGTAAATAGTGTGGTCTACAGCTTATCATGAGGTACCCTACCTGAGGCGAGCAAAACCTTGAGACTTCCTTAATATTAGATTTTGTGCACCAGCTGTTGTTTACAAATAGACACAGAACGCCACCCCTTGTCTTACCGGAGGCAGCTGTTCTATTTTGCCGATGCACAGAAAACCCAGCCAGCTGTATGCTATCCATGTCGTCATTCAGCCACGACTCGGTGAAACATAAGATATTACATGTACAAAATAAGTTACAAATAACGTGCAAAAAACACACACAATAGCACATATCGGTTAGGAGGACGTAAAACGGCAGCCATCTCCTCCGACGCCTCTCACTGCTCCCTCTAAAGTGCACACATTTTTACAGCCCTGCTTGAAGGCAGTGCACTACATAATTAATAGGGTGTCATTTGGCATGAGTCCATACTGACCTATAACAACTATGGCATCACCCGCACCGATCAATTTGAGACTCAATCAGGGGTTGAGAATGAACTGAAGACTCGTCTCTCATAACCCATACATAATTCATCCCTTCTTTTCTTTCTTTCGTGATGGGAAGAAAAAGAAACCCTTTGATTTTCCCAGACAGATCTGTACTTGCCCTTTGTTAATGCATCCAGTGGAAAATACTTGATCCATTAACGCAGAATGAGTAGAGCAACGTCCATATAGTTCAGGTAGGAAAACACATGGAGTCAGTACAACCTCATACGAGAGAAATACAGGTCAAATACATGTGTACATGCATGCTTGATATGATCAATATGGATGCTTCCATAGTCCAATAGGGCGCTTCCACACCTATGGAAGCGTAACATATGTTTGGTATCTCAGATTGTTGTGGCAATTCTCACACAGAAACTCCATTGCAGGAAGGATGACAATTTTTTGGGGAGAAAACCACGATGAAAGTGCCCATTTTATTCCCTTTTTAGACCTATACATGCCTCTTGTAAGACCCTAAAATCTGTGAACCATACATGATACAGACAATATCTTTGCGTCATTATTATTATTGTGCTCTAAAATATCAAGTATATGTCTTCCCTCTTGATTCGGAAATAAGAAAATGTCACATTCATTTATTCAACATAAAACATTAATATGAATATCTCAAAACTACCCTCTTTGATTTGATTCATTTTAAGACATTATTTTGAACAATTTACTCTACAAATACGGGGCGGTGGGTAGCTTAGTGGTTAGAGCTTTGCAAAAAACCGAAAGGTTGCTGGATCGAATCCCCGAGCTGACCCCTGAACAAGGCAGTTAACCCACTGTTCCCCGGTAGGCAGTCATTGTAAATAAGAATTTGTTCTTAAGTTCTTAACTGAATGCTTAGTTAAATAAAGGTTTTTAAAAAATACATCACATTTCCAGAGTGGGCTCTCTGCTAATTCTGAAGGTATTATCAATTGTATGAGCACCACCTACACAGTGAATGGGAAAATAGATTCAAAGGGAACTCCCTCTGCTGGTGTCTTGCTGAATGTGCAATCCTAAAGGAGGGCTGTGATTGGCTAATGACCTATAATGTCAATTTCTATGTATAAAATGGGTCAAATCATTAAAAGTACCAGAGAGCCCACTCTGTAAATGTGATCTGTTTGAGGAGCATATTGTTACAAACCATATGTCAAAAAAATTAAATGCCTGCGCTACAGACGTCTATATCAGTCTTCTACTTTGTGATTTTTATTTATATATATATATATATATATATATATATACACACACACAGTGGGGCCAAAAAGTATTTAGTCAGCCACCAATTGTGCAAGTTCTCCCACTTAAAAAGATGAGAGAGGCCTGTAATTTTCATCATAGGTACACTTCAACTATGACAGACAAAATGAGAAAAAAAAATCCAGAAAATCACATTGTAGGATTTTGAATTAATTTATTTGCAAATTATGGTGGAAAATAAGTATTTGGTCAATAACAAAATTATTTTTTAAATCTGATTTTTCATGGGGTGCTGCATCACCCTCAGCACCACTACTTCCCTTGGCTATGGCTACACACACATACATACATACATACATACATTCTGTCTGGCTCTCTAATCCCACTCGGAATCTGGAAGGAGTACATTAATTATAGACAAAAAGCAGAAGTACAAAAGCAGGGAGGGGTCCTTTGAAGATGTAGACCTAAATGTCACCCAGCAGCTTTGAAGTTTCTGGGCTGACTTTGTCTCTCTGTTGGAATACATAAAACACTCTAAAACAGAAAGAGAGAAGCCCCAGCACCCGGCTTTCAAGGGACATTTCATGTTGGCTCCAACCATCAAACGAGAGTTGAACCCTCTCCTGCTCGCCTTGTGCCGTAACCTTATGGAGATACCTCTAACTTCCTATACCAAGCAGCCATTGCACTGTATGTACCAATATGATTTTATCACTCACTCAGTCAGAACACAGTGACATTTGTGAATCACACTGTAGAACATATTGTGTACAGATGTAGCATCTTAATTTGATCACCCTGTTGCAGGTGAAATGTCCTGTAATGCAGGAAATGTAAAAATTGTAGTGTATTTGAGGTTAAAAAAGTTCTGAAGTAATTTCCACTTTGAAATGTCAGACTTGATTTTCCCTTACGAAAACTGTGTCAACCCCTAGATTATTTTCCTGATGTAGCAAACTGGCTCAAATTAAGATCCTACATCTGTATCACAGGAGGCTGCTGAGGGAAGAACCGCTCATAATAATGGCCGGAATGGTGCAAATGGAATGGCAACAAACACCTGGAAACCATGTGTTGGATGTATTTGATACCCTTCCACCTATTCCGATCTAGTCGTTACCATGAGCCCGTTCTCCCCAATTAAGGTGCCACCAACCTACTGTGATCTGTATAGCTATAAAACTGATAACATAATGTTGAATCCATCAATCATTATGTGTTACTCATTCAAGGACAACATTAATATTTTACTAAATGAGGAAATTACAAGAAATATGTCTTATTCTGAGAACAGAATAGTACATACGGATAATGTACATTCCATCTTTGTAGTAGCCTACTGTATCTATGCAACTTCATTTACAACATACTGTATAATACAGGGCACCGCATTAGTCTGTCTGTCTTGACTATATGAAGGTTTTTCAAGGCGAACACAGCTAGCTGGCTATATGCAGCAGGGAGGCAGACAGCCTAATCCTAGTGAGTCCCTCTCCTCTCCTCTCCTCTCCTCTCCTCTCCTCTCCTCTCCTCTCCTCTGAGGAGTGGATAAGGTGATGTAGAGAACAGAACAGCACTTGAATGTGGCTGTAATCAAGGTCCATACGCTGAAGTGGGCCAATCAATTCAGCTGTCTGCTTCTGTTCTCATCAGGGATCTCAGAGCCCACTAAGAGAAGCTGGATACTGCCTACAGATGTAGGATCTTAATTTGAGCCAGTTTGCTACAGCAGGAAAATAATCATGCAGCAACAGGAAATATTAAATATTATGTGGATTATAATTATTGGACATTTTTTGAACGGGTTGATACATTATTTCGTTGAAAATTACACAATTTACAAGACTTTACAAGCCTTTAAAACCTTGAATACACCCAAAGTTTGCAATTCTCAGCATCAAAATAGTGATCAAATTAAGATCCTATATTTGTACTCAGGCCACCAAAGGTGAGCGAACAACAGGAGCATTTTATTAGCCTTTAATAACATTCTTCACTAGAGTGAGAGAGATAGAGAAGCCAGACTAGGAAGTTTGGAGGAACGTGGCTTTATTACAGACCCAGAGAGAAGACTCCGTCATGTCTGACATGAAGAGGGCCTCAATCATATGGGGGTTTTATCCATTCTACAGTAAGAAAATAGTGATGGAATGCTAAGTCCCAAAGGGGGGTTATGTAGAAAAATCTGAAATCCTTTTAAAAATCATTTTTTAGTTCAGATTCAGAGCTTGTAATTGGAGGAAGCATGGGAAAGTTATGCTGCTTTAAAAGTTGCTAAACGTGTTATCCCACTTAGGATACCAGTAGGAGAAAATGCCCTTGAACGATTTGTTGAGTGCTAGAGAGGTCTTCTTTTTTTACACCCATCTCTTTAAGAATTCACATGTAAACACATGGCCAACGGTCAGCATGGTCATCACCTCCATTATTTCAGCCAATCACGTCTAACTAGGCTCATAATTTAACATTTTAATTCATATTTACGGATCCCATACAAGTTTGTAATGAAGGCACAAGAAGTAATGAAGGCACAAGGTTCAAGAAGGCATTTCTGCCCTACATGTTGTGTTATGTCATAATTTTCCTTACATGAACTAGGCCTACATCCAAGCTTAGAGTATTTATTTACACATCCCACACATACTGCATTTCTCGCACAGAGAAACAGACCGCAGCGACTCTCCCTCTCCAAGCCAGCCAGTCCATTGCCTGCCCTGGAATGATGCAAGAGTGCTGCAAGTGTGGAGTCAGGCAGCAGAGCCAGCAGAGAGAGCTCCAGTCAGTCAAGCCATCTGCAGCACAAATGGGACTCTATTCCCTAATATAGTGCACTACTTTTGACCAAAGCCCTGGTCAAAAGTGGTGCACTTCATTCGTAAATAGGGTGCCATCTGTAGGAGGCATGAAGACTGAGCTGAAGCTGGAGTTCCAGGAGCAGGGCCAACACAGAGGATGCATCCCAAATGGCACCCTATTCCCTATACAGTGCACTTCTTTTAACCATAGCCCTATGGGCCCTGGTCAAAAGTAGTGCACTGTATAGGGAATAGGGTGCCATTTGGGATGCAACCAACGTAGAGCTGCCAGCTGTGAGAGAGGGACCCTGAGAGGTCTGCCCAGAGAGGGCTGGCTGAGGACCATGACGCCCACGCTGCCACCGCAGCTAAACAAACTCAGCTTCCACATAACACCTGTGATGATCCACCCTCTTCACAGCAGGACTCACAGATGCTCCCAAAGCTCTAGAGGATTCCACCCCCCACCCCAGCTCTCTCTGAAGTCAGACCAAAATAACCACAAGCAACTCTGAACTGCAGGGGACACAAAAGATTGAGGTCTCACTTGTAGGGATTTCTCAGAAATCACAAAACACAACCACAACCACATACGCCGATAGACAATAGAGATAACGCACCAACCCGTGTCACAACAAATGACATCAATAAACAACTGTTTTTGTCATTTCATTTTCCCCCAATTTGATTTTGAGCACATTTTGGCCAACAGGTTGCTATTAGCTACTAGCTAGAGAAAATCCAGAATTGATTATCCTTCAGCATGAGATGAGAATTGATCAACAGGCAAACTAAATGAAGTTAACTTCAATGGATCTGGTGGCTCCTGTAGGGCTTAAGTGGGCCCATAGTCCCATTGGGGAGACTTGTTTCCAATGAAATCACACAGGAAATCAATGGAGACAATTAAAGGAGTGAATCCAAACAGAAAGTCCTGATGACAAAGTCAGGGTTTGTCCAAAATGGCAGCCAACTCCCCATACAGTGCACTACTTTTGACCCCCTTTTGCACTGACTCTTTTGATCACATACACTGCTGCTACTGGTTATTATCCTGCAGCCTAGCCACTTTACCCCCTACCTATATGTACATATCTACCTCAATTACCTCATACCCCTGCACATCGACTCAGTACTGGTATCCCGCGCATATAGCCAAGTTATCGTTTTTCATTCCTCATGTTATTATGCTTCTATATTTTCTCTATATGTTTCTCTCTGCATTGTTGGGAAAGGTCCGCAATTTGATTTGGATTTGATTTGGATTTGATTTGGGACTGAGCGGCTACTGATGATGATTATGTGAAAGGGCACCAAGGATCAGCTGGCTTGGGGGGGGGGAAGTAGTATGTTTTATACACTAATGTGTTCAGCTTCTGTATATTGTATGGTTAAAACAGACAAGCATACAGAGATCTAGGAAGATGACAAAATGCTATGTCATTTGGAACTTTTCCAGGAAGGAGTAAGCACGTGACTTCTCTCAGTTAATGCAGAAAGACCAAGCTGATGATAATGAAAACCAGAGAAGCATCATTACCACAGGATTTGTAATACAATGTCACAAATCTCACGTTGCACATCAGCATCATGTGCATATACAGTCACATGGAAGACAATAAATCCCGTTGAACAGATATACATAGTATTTATTCAATTTCTCTCCGCAGTAGAACACACACACTTAGGGTAAGTGAGTGCCCTAAAAGCTACGCCCTAAGACTGAGCTAACCAGAGGTTGAAGGCTTTCTTCACATCACAGGAGAAGAGAAGTTAGATAGATAAACCACATTGCTTTTTCCTAAAGAGCCAGCTAATAAGATTTGACATTTTAACAAGTGTTAAAGCTGAAGTGAAGGTCAGAGCTGTCAGCATTATGAGATCTATGCTAAACCACTCAACCGTGAAAAGAGAGAGAAAAAATACAACCAACGGTCTTTGTAATGATCAGAGGAATTGGGGTCTCATTTCAACTCCGGTGATCAGAAATGACTCATGGTTCATAGTATATTCAAGGCCATCAAGGTTAGGACTACCAGATACAGGGAGGGAATGAGAGTGAATAGGAATGTGTTTTAAAGTAAACACTGCCCAACTGAAAGTGTTGCATCTACTGTTTAGTGTTCACTCTGGTTGAATACAACTGCCCAAAACAACACCGCTCTACAGAGCTGTCTGCAGAAGTGAGGAACTGACAGAAGAGAAACTGGTTCGATAGATGTATGTGAACTCGATCAGAATGATCACCATTTCCTTGCTTTTTAAAAAGTGTGTCAAACATAGAAACTCAGCCATTCACCGATACCATTTTGTGAGGGAAAACCACCATAATAACTTATTGAACTGTTTGTGACCTCTGTGACACAGAATTATTTCCATGTCAAGACACAAATCAAACCTCAGATATTACACTCAGCCAGTGAATGAGTAACTAGCTATTGTCAGGGAAGACAATGTATGTTCTCCTCTTCATAGAAAACACTGGGGGGTCAGTTTAACGGTCAATAATACACATTCAGTCAAACCAGTTAGGCCATTAAAAATATATTTGACTAAATAACATTTTAAGTGGATACAGTTTGCAGACAACTTATTTCTGCATTCTATTGTGGACTTTATTGGGGACCTTGCTTAATGTGCTAATTGCGCGGCTGGCTGGCCTGACCCTGACCTCCAGCCAATTGAGGAGCCTGGTTCTCACGGCCGAGACGCACCACTGGAAGTGGTTTTTGGGCCTGCCACTCCATGGCTCCACAGCGTGCATGAATAGGCCTGACAATGAGGGTCATCACCCCACTGCTCACCATCTTGACACCCCCCTGACAATAGCCTTTGCCTGGCCCTGGGTTCCTAACAATGGCCGGGTATGCGTGACAGGAGCTCCACAAGCTCCACTCCAGGGTTCTTTACTCAGCAGGCCATGACAATACGGGGCAGGCCAGGGCAATACGGGGCAGGCCAGGGCAATACGGGGCAGGCCAGGGGCTGAGACCCAAATTGCACTATATTCCCTATATAGTGCACTACTTCTGACCAGAGCCATATGGGCCCTGGCCAAAAGTAGTCCACTAGATATTTAGGGATCAGGGTGCCATTTGTGACACAACTAGGGCCGTGCTGCTGCACCCCAGACAACCAGCACAGTCCTCTACCCTCCTCCACTCTGGCCCGGGACGCCCAGGAGGCTGGCTCTCTATCGATCCAGTATTGTTCACATGGAGCAGAAGAATGCTAATGTTCTATGAGGTAACACTGACTCCTTTGTCCAGTGTCCAGCCAGTCCAAGGCTTCCCGAGGCCCTGGTCAAAAATAGTGCACTGTATAGGGAATAGGGTGCCATTTGGGACACAGACCAACATTTTTTATATGTATCTTATAATAATGGTATTATAACACACCTTATTTATGGTAGCTATGATGTCATATTGAAATCTCTTACAGTGCCATTTAAATTAAATAATGCGAAGATGATTAAAATTGAATCATTTAAGTTTTGTCTCCAACTGCTTAAAACATGGGCACACAGATTTCTCCAATGCGTCTGGAAGAAACTGTAAAATGATGATAAAATGATGCCATTACAATAGCCTTGTAATGCTTAACGTCTCAGAAAAACCACATCAACTGGGGCTATTGAAATAATCTTTGCCGATACTCTTGTTGAATATGACAAATGATGCTTTAGAGACAGCAGCACACCCACACTACTGCACTTAAGTTAAGAGGCAGCCGTATTTCATTTCAAGTGCGGTTCTGTCAACTGCATTAATACGAATAAAGGCTCATCCATGACCTCTCAAAACAAGTTAGTCCGGGGCTGGAAATGAGAAACGAGGACACGAACACGAACAATAGCACTTGTGAAACAGGACGGGGGTAGCCATTACACAATCACTTGATCAAGAGTGTGGAGTTCAATTATCAAAACTGTCATCACTAGACGAAGGGAAAAAAACTAGATTTATCTATTCAAGCTAAACTTACTTTGACAGAGCAATTTCCCTGTGTGTGTGTGTGTGTGTGTCCCCTGCAATTCGTATGATACATAGGTATCACATTAATACGTCATAGGCGATGGCAAAATGTGTAGAATTGCAGATAATTAGCTTTAACGGTCGACTTTGGGCACAAAAAACAGTCTAACTCCTCAATTTTCAAACAGATATGGGGTGTGCCTTTGGTGGTTCATCGATATGTCATGCATGCTGCAACCCACGTAACTAGTTCATTAGCTAAGATAGCCACTTGTAGCTAGCCAGTAACTCTTCCAGTATGTATTGATGTCATTTCACAGGATTTGTTTTTGGAGGGAAGCTGAGATTGGAAAGAAATGGCACTTCTAAAGCTAAATAGCCAACAAATATTTTAAGCATTAAATGACAGAGTATGATGGTGCATTGATCAGTTATACAGTTTAAAGCTGTTATTTTAGCATTTTCCCCCCCAAAGTCGACCTTTAAAGTAACTGTCCAGTGTTTCTAGATTTCTATGATATTTGAACTATAGTTCAAACTAACTACAATATGAGTGAAGTAGTTTTCCTTCCCAAAAAGAGTAATTAAGTATGTTAAAAAGCAGCTGTGTTGAAATGGTGTGGGCGTACCCCAAAAGCAGAATGGTGTGGGTGTATAAGGTCACAAAAAATATTAACGCGAGTAGACCACTGATTGGCCAGACATGATCCCCTATGAGAAAATAGCAAGCATTTTTTAAATGGTCTGTTTGTTTAGGTGGTCATTTTTCTCCAATTTATGCTTTGTCCACAACATTATCTGGGTGTGAGTTCACAGACTATGAAGTTTTCACTGGACAGTTAGATTAGAACTGCAACATGTTCTGTCATGGCACAATGCGTAGATTAAATTAGCTAGATTAAATTAGCTTTAAAACTGCAAACATTTATCTCATCCTCATGGCAAAATGTGAAGAATAGTATGAGATTAGCTATAAAACAGAAAATGTTTCTCTCTGCCCCATGATTTTTGTTGTTGTTGCAGAATTGCAGGAAATTAGCTTTAATTAGCTGACTAAAATTGTAGAATAGCATTATAAAACCACACATTTTTCTCTCTGCCCCATTGCAAAATGTGCAGGAAGTCAGCTATTTTCCCCAAAAAAATTAGTTTTCCCTAAAAACGAATCATGTTTTATTTTTTTTTGGGGGGGGGGGGGGGTTGGGGGCCCTTCCACTTTTATTGTTTTCCCCTCAAAATACCACTCAAGAGGCATAATAAATCAAACGGTGTAGAATTGCTGGAAATGCGTTTTAAATGTCGGGGGTGGAGGACCCCCCCCCCTACTGTTCGCCCCCCGCCCAATATCTACACCACAATTTTGTAACAAATTCCAATTCGTGGGGAAAAACATTATCTTCTTATATAAATATTTTCTCATAACTGTTGAAGAAGCCTTGTATGTTTGTCAGTAATGATAACTATATACAAATACAGCTATTCTCTCCTTCCCTTGGGGGTTCCTTGACAATGCATACCTGTATTTCATTCACCAGAGAAGAGTTGTGATTGGTGCAAGGGAGGCTTCCTAATAACGCTTACGGATGTCACTTAGATTTGACTCTTTCTCCCAATAGCACATCTCCATTATCAGGGGTCTATACAGAGAATTTTCAGTATGGAGCTATAAAAAACTGTGGACCAGTTCTCTGAGAGTAAACAACAAAATCTTGGATATTTGAAAAAGCTAAAATGTCCATTTCAGTTCCAACATGCTCCACTAAAGCACAAGAGATTGCTTTTTTTGCAATATATATATATATATATAACATTTAGCTATCAGAGCAGCTCAGACCAACCTGCTACGTTGGCCACATCTGCAGTGCTGACATTCTGGGTATTAGGTCGTACTCTGAAGGTCACAGCTGGGCCCACCACTCTGTAAAAAAAAAACACACACAGTGAGATGAGACACTCCAGACATGATCAACGAGAAATACATTTTTTACATGGTGGTAAAGCATTGTTTTTCTGCCCTCTTGCCTTACAAAGAACAGACCAGGTCATTAACCCAATGAGTCTTCTAACCCCTTTTAAACAGTGTGTGTGTTTGAGCTACAGACTTCTGTGTAATTAACGGGGGCTGAGCTAGAGCGTTGTTTGTGAGACAAGGGCAGATGCCGAAGGGGCCCAGGGCCATGTCTTTTTACAAAAACGACCATAGAGGCAAAATGGTTTGAGCTACAAACTATGAAAAGCTGAGACTCCTACAAACATGAACTATGATGCTCACAAGCAACAAGCAAATGACGCTTACAAGGTACACAAGAGTCATTAGAAGAGGTACTTCTACATAGAAGATCATAGGAAATCCCAGGACAGGGTGTCTATAACACTGGTATAAGCTCACATAGTTGCTATCACAAACTCCAAACTCCACACAGCTGTCACTGACTAGTTGGATATTAATTTCCCACGAAGTAAAACATTTCTGTACTTACAGCATTCATATACATTTATTTGTATCAGGTTTTTGCTTTGGCAGACCTTATTTTTTGTATTGACATTTGTCAATTAAACTCGTGAATGCAGCTGTTTATGTCAAATAGTTTTGTGCTGTACTTGTAGCCCTGATTGTCCTGGAAATATAATGGTTAAACACTTCAGTGTGAGGCTAAATGTAAGGGCTGGACATGCAGATAAATGAACGTCAGATAAATGAAAAGCCCATTTTTCCTGGGGTCTCAGGACTGATAGTGTTAAATCAGAGCCGTACACACACAGTGATTGAGTAGTATTTTACCTCTGGCTACCCCATAAGCTGTTAGAATCCCTGTAGCCAAAGGAGCCGTTTCCGTAGGATACCTCTTGAATCTCAATGTGCCTCTGAGTGTTTTACAAACAACAAATGACAAGGAGGGTTTTGGTCTCGGATTAGGTACACATACTTTATGTGTGTCCCTTCACCGACAGTCATAGGGACAATTGCTTATGTACAGAGCTTTGTACATTTTGTGTGTAATGAAAAACGCTATGCAAATGAAATGTACAGATATTATTTTTCCCCTCACAACGTATTTCCAAAGATATGCGGTACATTTTATTTTTGGCAACCTATTGAACAGAAAGTGTTTTGCTGTACAGTATGTTGAAGTCAAAGAATGTATCCAGCCAGGATGTTAAGGTATCGAGCAATGTGTGGAGGATAACCTCAACCAGCAGCCAGCCTTTCAACCACTCTATGATATTCACCCCCGTAACACTCTAGATGTATAGATTTTTCACATCTATTAAGAGTTAGATCTATTAGCGGTTGAAAAGGAACATCACTCACTGTGACTTCATAACACATTGATATGTTTCCTGACCTACGCCAGGGGCGCCATCCGGCCATTTTATTTTAAAGGGGGCACAAAGTACGTGAGGATGGAGGGGATTAATTGAACATCTGAAAAAGAAAAAAAAACAGGACAAATGTGAGGGGGCATGTGCCCTTGTGTCCCATATGGGCATGACTTCTCTGAAATATGCCAACCCACCTCCCAATGAAGGTTTTTCAAAATTCAATACTACAGCAAAAGTAAATAATGTACTTGTGATTTTCAAGCTGAAGCGCATGCTTTCTTCAGCAGACTATTACTCCCATGTAAAAGCGCTCGCTTGAAGTATGTTAGAACCAATATATATAGAATGTTGAACTGTCATTGTCCATCAATATTTTGTTTGGTGATTCTACAGTGAAAATAAATGAATCTTGCCTAATGCGTCTTCAGTATTCAGTAACACATAGGCTGCATTACAAGCAACCAGCAAAGGTGCATCTCCCCACCTAGTGGTTATACTTTGAAATGAGCAGCATATGAAGTCAGACATTACGTCACCCCCATCAAATTGGAGTCTGACTACAGTCGGTAAGTGTTGAGCAACAACTATTATTCAGAGTGAACTAATGCCACACGATTCTGAAGCAAACCACCCACATTGACACATCAAAACCAACGTCTCTGCTTTCAACCGCCATGTCCGGCCTGACATGATCAATTCAAGACGTTTCTGACAGCGGCGTCTGTTCTTCTATTCTACATCGTCCATTCGATCATACAAAGTAACACAAAGATAGATGAATGATTCAAGTATGTATAACATTTAGCCACAGTGTCTAACATACTGTGTTACTACATATAACGGTAACATTGAATTACCCTGTATGCATGTATCTATATTTTCCTTCATTATGGTAAACATGATAGACACTAATTTCAAGGTCCTACAGAACCAAGTCATGCTTGCACAAATGAGTCAACATGAAAGGTGAGAGGAGCCATGCTGGCTGGGCTGAATTGTGGGCCCAGTATTTGATTATGTGGAGGGCCATTCTCCCAGGCTCCTAGGTGGGGTGGTGGTCTAGGATCAGCAGCGGTTAGCTGCAAGGAGTGGGACGGCCCAAATAAGCGTGGCGGCTTGGACAAATTGTCCAGGCTGCTCCCCCTGCTGGGCCGACTCGGAGCTCTAACAAAGGGCCCCAGCTCTCTCCCACCCAATCCATCACTCTCCCATACCAAGGCCCTTTCAGTTTCAGAAAGGGACAAAGACAAAAGGTACATTAGCCCAGCCCTGTAAGGCCACCCATGGGCTGAAGGGCTGAATACAGAGCAGTGTATACCTTCCCTAGCGCCGTGAGGTGCTTCAGAAACAAGGGCCATTCAGAACCTTATTCACAGTGTCACATGATACGGAATCGGCCAATCCCTACCTGTACCGCCAACAATCAAGCTTAGTAGTTAGAAAGACACAAAGGGGGCCTATCAGCCCATACAATACTCCCTTTCTTATGCCTGTCATCAGCACGTTGCATTGTATTTATGGCGGTAAATTGTTCTCGCATACACACTGCTACGGTTATTGAGTATAGCAGTGTATGTTCACTTGATGAATTACTGCATTACAATGACCACAATGTCAGACTTGAACATAAGTAAGGTAGGAAAGAGGCCCATCACGAAGCAGTGTTTACCTGTGGGTTACAGGGCATGACGGTTCAGGAAATGAACTTGTGACAGGTTATGGCACCATGTCTTTACAGAATGTCGATAAGATTTCCTCTTCAATATTATTTTGAAAGTCTTTAAATAATGTGCTTCAGTGCAATATCTGGCTGTGCATTTGTGTGTAAAATGTGTGTATGGTCGTTTTTGGTTAGACTATGTTGAAGGAGATGCCACTGACTACGCAGACCAGCACAGTGTGTCACTATATACTCTCATTTCGTTGAGGACGGCTTTAAAAGCCTCATTGCATTCTAAGTGTGTGTGTGTGTATGCGTGCGTTTGTGAGTGCGTGTGTTTAAAGTCAGATACCTGCAGGGAGAAAGAGAGGGAGGTTCATGGAGAGTTCAGTCCTGTTCATAATGATTGCAGCCAGGTAACTGACAAAAATAATGGAAACACTTAAGAAAAGGAATGGATACAAAGTATATTGAAAATAAGTGCTTCCACACAGGTGTGGTTGCTGAGATAATTAAGCAATTAACATCCCATGATTAGGGTCCAGTATAAAAATGCTGGGCAGGCTATTAATTTGGCCAATATTTTAGCTACCATGGTTATGCCCTATAACATGACAATGCCCCCATCCACAAGGTTTGAGTGGTAACCGAATAGTTTGATGAGCATGTAAACGATGTAAACCTTATTCCATGGTTGTCTCAGTCACCAGATCTCAACCCAATTGAACACTTATGGGAGATTCTGGATCGTCGCCTGAGACAGTGTTTTCCAACACCATCAACAAAACACCAAATGATGGAATTCCTTGTAGAATGGTGTTGCATCCCTCCAATAGAGTTCCAGTCACTTGTAGAATCTATGCCGTCTGCATTGAAGCTGTTCTGGCGGCTTGTGGTGGCTCAACGCCTTATTAAGACACCATGTTGGTGTTTCCTTTATTTTGGCAGTTACCTGTAGTGTATCTGGCACCTCATGTCAATAATGTGTACGTGTCAAATATCTTCAACCTCCAGCTCGAATATGTACAGAATAAGAATAAGACAGTGGGATATCTTGTGTCTCAGTAAGCGTGCGTTTCTTCGGCTTTTAACCTGTTTGTCAGTTTAATAATTCAAACGTTTTATTTTATTTTTGTTTAAGCCCCTCAGTTAACGTTTTTTACTTGACATGGTGCTCATGGCACCTAAAGCATAGCTGCATCCATGGAGCTATTTCTATATAGTATAAACTCCCTCCACACACTACCCTGCATTTCAGTCTGCATTAAATCAGTGGATGTATACCTATCTACAAGCTACAAGCAATTCCTCTACAACCCATTTTAGATTCTACCCAGCACCGTATAAGATTCCAGAGTAGAATCAAATCTAGTCACGTCTGTTTTAAGCATGCAGTCAAAATGAATAGTTACATAAAAAGATTAAATGCATAAAAGTGGTGTAGTCCGTGTTTGTTGTTTCTGTTCCGTTTTGTTGAGTGTGTGAAAAATCTATAAAAATGTTAATCGTGAATAAAATACATACGAGAGCTCCAGGAAGTCAGTCATCTGCAGCTTGGCCCGCCGTGCCAGAATCTCCATCAAGTGGAGTCCCTCATCAGTCTGTAGCGCGCTGGGGAGCGAAAAATACAGAGTTCATCAACAGAGTTGTCACCTTAGCCTGTTAAGTGTGGGTGAGAGCTCCGACACATTACATTCCTGTCACATTCAGAGAGGAGAGGAGACACGAGAGGGTCGAGAGGCACCGAGGTCAGGGGGATGGAGGGTAGGAGGGGGAGGAGATGGGGGAGCGGGGAAGGGAGTGAAGCCCAAAGACAGGGAGGTGAGAGGGTAAGGGCGTATAAAAGGAGGGAGGGACAAATAGGGAGATGAGGGAGGCAGGGAGACACGGAGGGAGGATGAGGTATGAGAACTGGGGGAGCAGGTGTTTCCTCTGGCATGATGAATCACCTGTGTGCTCTGCTTGTGTCCCAAATGGCACCATATTCCCTATATAGTACACTACTTTTGACCAGAGCCCTGGTCAAAAGTAGTGCAGTATAGGCAAAAGGGTGCAATTTGAGACATAGCCACTCCCTAGACTTCAGGCCAGACAGAGAAGTGCAAATGAAATGGTGCATCGGCACCACGGTGGCTCAGTTCAGCGCTGGCCACAGCTAATGATGTACCCCACCTCTAAAACACAGTCAGAGTCTCTGATGACCAGGGACTCGGGAAGATATACATTTCAGTGCAAACCTCAGTCCTAGTTAATCACATAATGTAGTGGGAGTATGGAGTTTAAAAGGAGAAACAGTCTAATACAGACATTGAGAAAAGTCATTGCTTTTCCACAGCCCCAGCCCAGCCCCCTATGGAGAGTGGAGGCCCACCAGACCTGATTATGATGGAATAGTGAAGGGATGTGGGCTCCAGTTCCTGGTGGTCTGATGGGCTGTGGGTTCTGTGCCCTGGAGAGGGACTTGACCTGAACACCTTCAAATCACCATCTACTGAATGATACGCACGTGGGATGTTTATTGCACATGCATATGATATACCACACTGGCGTATGGTTTTGATTCATGGAAATAAAATTGTTTGTCAATTGTCAATGCTACATAAATGAATGATTTATTTACGTGCATGAATATGAGTCCAGTACTGAAACATTGAAAATAATCTAGGGTAATATATTCAGTGAGCGAAACCCATTTTTTTTTAAACGTCATGGTAAATTACTTTCCCAACAGTGAGTTAAAATGTGGAATGAGAAATTACTCTGACAGGGACACAGTAGGCCTTTGGGTGTCTAGCATCTAAAGCACATTTCTGTTTCCATTTGTAATGGTTTGTTTCAAAGCAACTCCAGCTATGCCTATTCAAGACAGGAAACAAAAATAAAAACAAAAGTCATGGTACAAACAGAACTGTACCAATGGATCCAAATGGTTGCTACTGATCTAGCGTACCCAACACAACACCTGTCAATTCACCATAGTTGGCCCTGGCCTAAAAAAAGACTCCTTTGTACTATACTAAATGCAATTCCGCACAAACATCGAACCTTGAATGATTAGCTGCGGTTGCCTCATTCATTACTTATGAAAGGTACTACTCACACTGTGTCAGTGATGACATAGCCGTAGTCATCATCAGTTGTTTTCTTCGTGGCCACAGCAGCTTTGACATCTAGCTGCAGCTCCTGGACGTTCACTTTCTTCTTAAGCGGCTCCTGGTAGACCATCTTGGCTGCAGGAGGCTCCACTGCCTGGATCCAGCCCTCCACCGCAGCCACCTCCTCCACGTCCATTGAGTGGGTCGACTTCTTTTGCACTGCCACCTTGATTACGTGACCATTTAAACCAAGATTCAACGACACATGTGGACACAGTTCATTTCAAATCATTGAGGATAACACCAAAATGTTGTAGCAACATAGTCATTGTGGTTCTACTTACAGTGACAAGAAAAAGTATGTGAACTCTTTGGAAATACCTGGATTTCTGCATAAATTGGTCATAACATTTGATCTGATCTTCATCTAAGTCACCACAAGAGACAAACAGTCTGCTTAAACTAATAACACACAAACTATTGTATCTTTCTTGTCTATATTGAATACATAATTTAAACATTCACTGTGTAGGTTGTAAAAAGTGTGAACCCCTAGGCTAATGACTTCTCCAAAAGCTAACCTGTAGTCCAATCAATGAGGTGAGATTGGAGATGTTGGTTAGAGCTGCCCTGCCCTATAAAAAACACTCTCAACATTTTGAGTTTGCTATTCACAAGAAGCACTGCCTGATGTGAACAATGCCTCAAACAAATGAGATCTAAGAAGACCTAGGATTAAATAATTGTTGACTTGCATAAAGCTGGAAAGTATCTCTAAAAACCTTGATGTTCATCAGTCCAGTTCAAGCTGTCCTGCAAAAATGACTGCAAGAGCACAGCGCAGAATGCTCAATGAGGTTAAGAAGAATCCTAGAGTGTCACCCAAAGACCTACAGAAACCTCTGGAAATCGCTAACATCTCCTTTTTTTTTATTTTTTATTTTACCCCTTTTTCTCCCCAATTTGGTGGTATCCAATTGTTGTAGTAGCTACTATCTTGTCTCATTGCTACAACTCCCGTACGGGCTCGGGAGAGACGAAGGTTGAATGTCATGCGTCCTCCGATACACAACCCAGCCAGCCGTACTGCTTCTTAACACAGCGCGCATCCAACCCGGAAGCCAGCCGCACCAATGTGTCGGAGGCTACACCGTGCACCTGGCAACCTTGGCTAGCGCGCACTGCGCTCGGCCCGCCACAGGAGTCGCTGGTGCGCGATGAGACAAGGAGATCCCTAAAACACTGAACAGGGATGGTGTTCATGGGAGGACACCACGTAAGAAGCCACTGCTGTCCAAAAAAAAAACATTGCTGCACGTCTGGAGTATTCAAAAAGAGCACCTGGTGGTTCCACAGCGCTACTGGCAAAATATTCTGTGGACAGACGAAACTACAGCTGAGTTGTTTGGAAGGAACACACAACACTGTGTGGAGAAAAAAAAAGGCCCAGCTCACCAACATCAACACCTCATCCCAACTGTAAAATACGGTGGTGGGAGCATCATGGTCTTTGCTGCGTCAGACTATCATCGACGTAAAAAATGAGATCCCAAGTTTATCAAGACACTTTGCAGGAGACTGTTAGGCTATCTGTCTGCCAATTGAAGCTCAACAGAAGTTGGGTGATGCAACTGGACAACGACCCAAAACACAGAAGTAAATCAACAACAGAATGGCTTCAACAGAAGAAAATACACTTTCTGGAGAAGCCCAGTCAAGAGTCCTGACCGCAACCCGATTGAGATGCTGTGGCATGACCTCGAGAACGGTTCACACCAGACATCCCAAGAATATTGCTGAACTGAAACAGTTTTGTAAAGAGGAATGGTCTAAAATTCCTCCTAACCGTTGTGCAGGTCTGATCCGCAACTACAGAAAACGTTTGGTTGAGGTTAATGCTGCCAAAGGAGGGTCAACCAGTTATTAAACTTTTCCCACCCTCCACTGTGAATGTTTACATGGTGTGTTCAATAAAGATGTGAAAACAAATACTTGTTTGTGTGTTATTAGTTTAAGCAGACTGTGTTTGTCTATTGTTGTGACTTAGATGAAGATCAGATCAAATTTTATGACCAATTTATGCAGAAATCCAGGTATTTATAAAGGGTTCACATACTTTTTCTTGCAACTGTATGGGTAATATGGTCTTCACCTCGGCCTGAGTGGTCTTACTGCGGACATTCTCCAGACCGACATCCCTGCCCTTGCCCAGCCCTGCACCCACACCAGCCTGGCCGGGGGAATCTCCCCGGAGTCTCTGGGCTGGGGACTCACTCTTATCCAGGTACGCCAGAAGCTTTCCAAATAAGGCGGCAGCATCCTGAGGCTGAAATAACACAGAACAATGTCACGGTGAATTAGCTACAGCACAAACAACACAAGGAAGCACAGAAATAACAAATACGAATCAATCATAACTACATTATGGCTTTTTTTCATCTTGATTATGAGACATGTTTTGTTACAATCCATGTGTACTGAATTGAGGAACTGTTTTGATAGGGGAGAGGAGGCAATTTGCTTCTCTCATCAAATTCTAGGAAAGCAGGAAGCAATAGGACAGAATCCAATGATAAATGTTTGAAAGATAGGTATGCAAACTGACAACATTACAACACTTTCAATCTGTTTTTCAAAACATACTTCTTCTCTATGTTGTGTATACTAACTGTTTTACTGTCTACAGTACATTGCAGATTTATCATCAAAATCCTTTTGAAAATCAGCTCTTCTGGATGATTCATACCCTACACACGGTATAATATCACCGTTTATAATGTCAGTATTCCGTTTGACATTTCCACTCTCTTTCAAACCCTTTATCACTTTAAGAATCAAAATGGGGGTACCTTGTCATTGGAGCCTGCTGGCTCTCTGTCTCCCTCCATTTGTCGCTCTATCAGGAAATAACAGAGACTGAGTGTTTACTGACAACAAGAATAATATTAAGCAGAAAGCAAACCGACTCTGCATATCTCAAATAACAGCCACGCAGATATACTCTTCCCTTTTAGAAGGCGAAGGGAAACTTATGGTTTGTCAATATTTTTAGCTGATACTTTTTTGCCAAAGTCTGACTGCATGTCAAATCAACAGAGCAGCCAATATGAACTAGTCACCCTGAAGTTGGCATGGAAAGACAATGAGTATACAAAGGTGTTGGTGAGTTAATACTACAGATGGAGGTCTTCTCCAAGTAACCAGGTCTGTCAGGTTTGTGTACCTTGGACCACAGACTCCTCTAGGGGAGTGCTCTCCGGAGCTGTTTTCTCTGTGGCGGATGGAGGGTCACTGTCCTCCTTCTCCTCCTCCTGTTCCCCGGGCCCCTCATTCCCTTCCTCATCCTCCTGCTCCTCTTCCCCCCCCAGGTCTCTTGGTCCTGGTCTGGCCTGGGGCTGTTTTTTATCCACTACCTGCATTCACATTTACATCTTGGTCATTTATCAGACGCTCTTATCCAGAGAAACTACAGACAGTGCATTCAACTACGGTGTCTAGGTAAGACAACAAAACATCCCATTCATTCCAAATAAAATCTTCCTAAAAAAACGCAGCTATCAGCAAAATCAGTGCTAGTAACAAAGGTGTGAGGGTTTGTGCAAGAAAGACAAGTACAAAAACGTTGTTGTTTATTCTACCTGTAGGGCGTTAGCGATCAGTGTAGACAGCTGGTCCAGGTCTTTTGGACTCATGTCGTCCACGTCCACATTGTGTCTGCCCACGTTCTTCAGAACCTTCTGGATGAACACCTCTGTGGAGGAGGAAAGAGGAGAGGGGATGAGAGGAGGATGGGAGAGAAGAGGAGAGGAGAAAAGAGAAGATGAGGAGAGAAGAGAAGGAGAGGGGAGAAGGGAAGATAAGAGGGAGTTCCAACTATGGTAGATGTCAATGCCTTAATTAACAACTAATAACATGCTATACCGTTATTTTCAGCGGCTCCATAACTATTGATAGCGCTCATTTGTTCACGTAGGAATAATAAGGAAGAACTTGTACAGTAAAAAGCAGCACATACCATCCATAGGACTGAAGGGGTCTTTTGGACTAGAGGGTTGACTGGCTCCAGCTGTCTGGAGGAGTAAAAGTCTATCCAGGTTGGGTGTTTGGGATTGAGAGTTCTCTTTAGGCCCAGCACTGTCTATACTGTTGCTGTAGGAGGGGCGTAGCGGGGAGGGCAAGGTTGGGACTTTGGGGGCCCCCCCGGTCTGGGGCGGTCCCTGCGCAGACAGGTAGTGCCTAAGGGCAGCCACAAGGAGGTCTCCATCCCCTGCAGAGTGGCTGTCCTGGTAGGGAGGCTGGAATAAGGACAGTGGGGAAAAATGTCCCTCTCCCTGGGACTTGGGCCGGTAGTAGTCAGAGAAGACGCCAGATTGGTAACGGTCACTCTGCAAGATAATAAAACACATTATTTGTGTATTATAAGGCATTATATAAAGGTAATTATGTAGCATTCTACATTAACTTCACAGAAAGTGTTATCAAATAGATCAAAGTGTTCATCTTTACTTAGTGCTTCACTTAAATCCCCAGCTAATACACCACCATCAAATGAAATGTTAATTGCTAATATGTTAACAGTAAGAAGAGATTATGTAATATCTTCCTAAGCAGTACACTATACGGATGGGTCAACAATACTCTAAGATCCATCCATCTCCCACATGCTCATCTCAAACGAAAGCCCCCCCCCCCCCCCCCCCCCCCCCCCCAATGTTTTCCACCAACCCCATCCTTAATAAATAAAGGGCTACTCTCCCCATTCTCGAAAAATAAAGGGGTACCCTCCCCAACCCCTCAATGCCTGGACCTCAGCAGGGGTTTGGCCCTCTCATTCAGCTAGGCCATGTTGGTCACCCCCCTCAACAGAAATTACATAGAGCCCATCATGTGGGTGTTACTAATTAAGGAAGTGAACTCCTGAACCCTCTGAGGGCATTATCTCACTCATAATAATCCAGCAGGAAACTATCCCTGTGAATGGTCAACCAACAGCCATTCACCAACCCTTCAGAAGGGGATAGATAATGATACAGCTCCCACAGCGTCAGTTTGTGTGTGTGTATGTGTGATCTGTGTGTGTGTGTGTGTGTGTACACATGAGTGTGTGTTTATAGAGACGTGCATCCATGGAGTTGTAAAAAAGGATCCAGCTGCTCATCCCAGGCTAAAGCAAGGGCCTGGGGGTCTGGAGGGCACGGTTCTGAAGGTGGCCAGGGGGGGGCCCTTACCTTGCTGGGACTCTTGGGGCCAGTGGGGGATGAGGCCTGGGAAAGGAGGCCCAGATGCTGTAGGACGTTCTGAAGGTTTCTACTGAGTTCCACCTCCACAGGCTTGATCTTTTGGTCTCCTAGGTCCATAGCCTGGGTAGAGGGTCTGGACCAGACATGGAGAGTGAGAGGTGTGAGTAAGTGTGCGAGAGACAGCAATAAATAGATAGAGAAAGAGAGAGAGATGGAAAGAGACACATAAAGACAAAAAGAGAGATAGAAAAAGGAGAGAAGGAGAGCGACAGATGCGGCAGGGTAGCCTAGTGGTTAGAGCGTTGGACTAGTAACCGAAAGGTTGCAAGTTCATATCCTCGAGCTGACAAGGTACAAATCTGACGTTCTGCCCCTGAACAGGCAGTTAACCCACTGTTCCTAGGCCGTCATTGAAAATAAGAATTTGTTCTAAACTGACTTGCCTAGTTAAATAAAGGTAGAAAAAAACAACAACAAAAAAACACATGAACAAACAGCCAGCCATAAGGAACAGACAGACAGATAACCTGGACCATCCAGAGCTAAAAACTAGATCCGTTCAGACATAAACCAGCTCATCAGTCATCATATTCTAACATGTGCACTCCTAGAGTCTGCCTGCCTGCCTGTCTGTCTGCATGTGTCCGTGTGTGTTTGCACAGGTGTAATGGATGGTGCTGCCTGTTAGAACAGTGACCTGGATTTGCTGCTGCTATAGACATGGGGGCTGGAGTCTTGTAGGCGTCTGTAGGGGATCTTCCTCAGCTTAGACAGCTCCTTGGACAGGATCTGCTGGGTGGCCTCATCCTCCCAGATCAACCCTGCAACACATCAACAGGAATAACACTCAGAATGTCAGACTATAAAAAAAATGGTTGCACATATACTATCTGTCAAGCCTGCTCCCGCTCCCCCCTCCCTGGCGCTCGAGGGCGCCAGGCTACCCGTCATCATACGCACCTGTTACCATCATTACGAGCAGCTGTGCTCATTGGACTCACCTGGACTCCCTCACTTTGTTGATTGCCCCTGCATATATGTCTGCTCCTCTGTTTTGTTCCCTGAAGTAGCATTTTGTTGTGTTGTGTTTATGTCCAGACGCTGTCCCTGTTCCGTTACATGTCCGTCTGTATTAAATGGTTCACTCCCTGTACCTGGTTCTCATCTTCTGCGTTGGGCCTTACACTATCAATTGCATTATGTGACAAATCACAAAAGGAAACACAGAGAACTGTTTTTAATCCCTGGTGGATTAGGTCAAAGGTCACTATCGATGTCTCAAATGGCACCCTATTATCCAGGGCTCTGGTCAAAAGTAGTGCACTATAAAGGGAATATGGTGCCATTTGGGACACATCCTAGGTCATTCTCATTCTGTAATATGTTCTCTCAGCATGTTAGTAGGTTTATAAGACGAAAGGCTACATGATGAACTCCATATGTATTCCCCTCTGCTTCTCAATACTAACATACAGTACATCACTACAGCACGTTTTGGCAACACAACTGAGGACTGGTGCCAATACCAGATGGGGTAGCGGAACCAAATGTAACCCAGAATATGGCCACACACACTTGAACAATTCAACAGAGACAATCCACAGATGAGAGGCAGCATCCATGAGAGATACAAGTATCACTAGACTGCACAGCAAACAGCATCTGCAATGACATCCTTATCTTGGTAATAGAAGGAAGAGCACAGTACACATGTCACTTTGCACAGTGCACCTTACTGTTAGTGAGCGTTTGGCTAGATCGGGTTGGGATCACTTCTATAAATCACATTTCCATGAGAAGGCATGCGTTGTTATGGGTTATCAATCTTTAAAAAAGTTGTATAATCAGTAAAACCATCAATAACATAATAAACGAGAGGATGGATTTAGAAAATATGTAGATATGGGCACATTGGTCTGATAATACATCTATGTCCTTTTTTAAATACATAGGTATGCAAATGTGCTTTCATGGCTACCAGATGAGAGAGTCAAACAATGTAGATCTCCCGGTGGTGGTTGCTGCCCATGATGCTATTGAGCGGAGCACAGAAGGTAGAGGCCAGGGTTCTGGAACCCAGCCAGCCTTCTAGATCCACCACAGCCTGATGAGGGAGGAGCAGCGGAACACAACAGAAGACATAGAAGACACGGAACACACGGAACCCACCATACTGCTGTCTGCTGCTACAGCCTGGCCTGCCCGCCACACATCACTCAACTGAGCAGGGCCGGGCTCAGTAACACAGGGAGGACTGAGAGCCAGCTTTCACCATCAAACACACATAAAATAGCTGTGCTCAATGATTGCTTTAACGGTGGTCTTGATGGCTGTCTGTGTGAGAGGAGAGCTAAGGCAGGGTTTTCACAGGAACCGACGCTATGTGGCACCGCAGCTTGATTAACTGTAACCCCCACCAAGTCATTCACACACAGCTTAGGTTTTCACAACCACGCAGGCGAAACGGTTCCATAGCAATGGGATATAAAGGAGAGGTCCGCTTGGTTGGGCAGCTGAGGTTAACAGAGAGCAGTGAGAGGGGGGGGGGGGGGGGGGGGGGGGGGGGGGGGGGCAGGGTTCGGGTATTACAAACGATGGGACTAATTTAACAGAAATAGCATTGCAAAATTCTAGTAACTTTCCACAAATTCCCATGTTTTTCATGAGGGAATAAGCAGGACATCCAGTGGCCTTCCAACTGGGATTTCTGGAAAACCTTAGTGTTTAGTTTAAGGCCCATAGCTCTGTGCTACATCAGCAGGGTTTGTTCTTGTGATGAGGAGAAACAAGAGGCAGGTTGGTAGCTTTGAATCTGTGGAGGTGTTTCTGTGTTCTGTGTTTCACCCGACCAGCACTCAGAGGGTCAGAGCAGAGGCAGCGGTGGCTGTTATGTTGAATAATCTGAGGCCATTTGGTCCGCGTCCCAAATGGCACCGTATTCCCTACATTGCACTACTTTTAAACCCATAGGGCTCTGGTCAAAAGTAGTGCACTACGTAGGGAATAGTGGGTCATTTGGGACTCCCCCTAGGTTTGTGCTGCTCGGCTCATCATGCTGCTCTACCACGCTCTGTTCTGGGTTTGAAATGCAGATGCTGTTACGGGATTCTTCCGGTGAAAGAGAGGAGGACCAAAATGCAGCGTGGTTATCTTTATACATCTTTAATAAAGATGAAAAATATGAACAATATACAATAAACGTGAAAAACCGAAACAGCCCTATCTGGTGCAACAAACACAGAGACAGGAACAATCACCCACGAAATTCCTAAAGAATATGGCTGCCTAAATATGGTTCCCAAGCAGAGACAGCGATAAACACCTGCCTCTGATTGAGAACCACTCCAGTCAACCATAGACTTTCCTAGACTACTTCACTAACCACAATCCCATAACCTACAAAAAACCCCTAGACAAAAACACACCACATAAAATACCCATGTCACACCCTGGCCTGACCAAAATAATAAAGAAAACACAAAATACTAAGGCCAGGGCGTGACAGATGCTCTTGGGAGTTTTGTTCCCCTAATGCTTTTTCAGACAGCCAGGGTAAATAACTTAATAGCATATTTCGTTTCTGCTGGAGAGGTTGATAAAACCGCCCAAAATCATCAGCGCTGTGCACTAGAATATCACTCGCAAATCTAGAGCTGCTTTCTAGAATGTATGTGGATCTCAGGTCCCACTAGGCACAGACGTCAGTTCAACGTCTAGCTTTGATTTAACTTTTGGTTGAGTTTTCAACTAATGTCAATTCAATGTGAAATCAACCAAAAATGGCACCCTGTCATTATCGCCGCAGAAAGTAGGGGTGCTGCAGAACCCCCTGATAAACTGAAATAATTTCCCCCAAAATGATATTACTCCTGTCTGAACAGACAGCAGTAAAATACTTCAAAATACAACACGTGAGAGCATAATTTTACCAGAGGATCAATAGCTTCTAAAAAATAGCTGTGGAATAAGTTTTATCACAGCACATGTGCCGAATATAGAACAGCTTGTTCTCCATAGAAGGATTTTGGAACCGCTAACACTGGCACTTTGACACTTGCAATGGCTGCCAGTCCTGACTTGAATGGGAACTGCCATGTATGGATTATATTTATATTGTTGGTTGCGGCTGTCAGTTTGCCTTTGACAAATGTTCAAATACAAATTGTGAGAAAAATGTAGGCCTACCGTTTGGAAAGCTAATGTCTACTGCTGAAAAGAGAAGACTGATCTGTCTATAGAAACTAACAATTCTCTTCATCATGTAGCCTTTTCGTCTTATAAATATACTAACATGCTGAGAGAACATATGAGAATGAGAATAATTTAGCAGTTGTCCCAAATGGCACCATATTCCCTTTATAGTGTACTACTTTTGACCAGAGCTCTATGGGTAATAGGGTGCCATTTGAGACAGATCCAGTGACCTTTGACCTAATCCACCAGGGATAAAAACAGTTCTCTGTGTTTCCTTTTGTGAATTTTCACATAATGCAATTGATAATACATGTGCCACCATTTTTTCTAGTCTGACATTGAGTGTTATTCCTGTTGAATTTTTGAGCGATTCTGAGCCAACAGCACTGTTTTTCGAAGTACCTTATCTTGAGATATTGACACGAGAGCATCGGCCATCACCGGTGAGTAGCCTATGCTTCATCTTTATCATTGGGTGAGTGTGTCACTGGAAAGTGTTTTTTGTAGCCTACTGTAACCTATACTATATATAGTACATTCGGAAAGTTTTCATACCCCTTAACATTTTCCACTACAGCCTTATTCTAAAATTGATTCAATAGCTTTTCCCCTTATCTACACACAATACCCCATCATGGCAAAGCAAAAACAGTTTTTTAGAAATATTTGCAAATGTATAAAAAAACGGAAATATCACATTTACATAAGTATTCACACCCTTTACTCAGTACTTTGTCGAAGTAACATTTGCGGCGATTACAGCCTCAAGTCTTCTTGGGTATGATGCTACAAGCTTGGCACACCTGTATTTGGGGAGTTTCTCCCATTCTTCTCTGCAGATTCTCTCAAGCTCTGTCAGGTTGGATGGGGAGTGTCGCTTCACAGCTATTTTCAAATCTCTTCACAGATGTTCAATCAGGTTAATCAGGCTGGGCCACTCAAGGACATTCAGACACTCCTGTGTTGTCTTGGCTGTATGCTTAGGGTCGTTGCCCTGTTGGAAGGTGAACCTTCACCACTGTCTGAGGTCCTGAGCACTCTGGAGTAGGTGTTCATCAAGGATCTCTCTGTACTTTGCTCTGTTCACGCTTGGCATTCAGGCCAAAGAGTTCAATCTTGGTTTCATCAGACCAGAGAATCTTGTTTCTCTTGGTCTGAGAGTCCTTCAGGTGCCTTTTAGAAAACTCCAAGCAGGCTGTCATGTGCCTTTTACTGAGGAGTCGCTTTCGTCTGGCCACTCTCCCATAAAGACCTGATTGTTGAACTGCTGCAGAGATGGTTGTCCTTCTGGAAGGTTCTCCCATCTCCAAAGAGGAACTCTGGAGCTCTGTCAGAGTGACCATCGGGTTCTTGGTCACCTCCCTGACCAAGGCCCTTCTCCTCCGATTGCTCAGTTCGGCCGGGCAGCTAGCTCTAGAAAGAGTCTTGGTGGTGCCAAACTTCTTCCATTTAAGAATGATGGAGACCACTGTGTTCTTGGGGACCTTCAATGCTGCAGAAATGTTTTGGTACCCTTCCCTCAGATCTGTGCCTCGACACAATCCTGTCTCAGGGCTCTACGAACATTTCCTTCGACCTCATGGCTTGGATTTTGCTCTGACATGCACTGTCAACTGTGTGACCTTATATAGACAGGTGTGTGCTTCTCCAAATCATGTCCAATCCATTGAATTTACCACAGGTGGACTGCAATCAAGTTGTAGAAACATTTCAAGGATGATCAATGGAAACAGGATGAACCTGAGCTCAATTTCTAGTGTCATAGCAAAGAGTCTGAATACCTATCTAAGTAAAGTTTTATTTTTCATATACAATACCAATCAAACGTTTGGACACACCTGCTCATTCAAGGGTTTTTCTTTATTTGTACTATTTTCTACATTGTAGAATAACATTGAAGACATCACAACCATGAAATAACACATTGAATCATGTAGTTACCAAAAAAAAGTGTTAAACAAAACCAAATATATTTAATATTTTAGATTCTTCAAAGTAGCCACCCTTTGCCTTGATGACAGCTTTGCACACTCTTGGCATTCTCTCAACCAGCTTCACCTGGATTGCTTTTCCAGTCTTGAAGGAGTTCCCACATATGCTGAGAACTTGTTGGCTGCTTTTCCTTCGCTCTGCGGTCCAACTCATCCCAAACCATCTCAATTTGGTTGAGGTCAGGTGATTGTGGATGCCAGGTCATCTGATGCAGCACTCCATCCCTATCCTTCTTGGTCAAATAGCCCTTACAGACTTGAGGTGTTTTGGGTCATTGTCCTGTTGAAAAACAAATGATAGTGGGACTAAGCGCAAACCAGATGGGATGGCATATTGCTGCAGAATGCTGTGGTAGCCATGCTGGTTAAGTGTGCCTTGAATTTTAAGTAAATTACAGACAGTGTCACCAGCAAAGCACCCCCACACCATCACACCTCCTCCTCCATGCTTCACGGTGGGAACCACACATGCGGAGAAGATGCATTCACCTAATCTGCGTCTCACAAAGACACTGGTTGAAAATAAATATTCGCAAATATGGACTCATCAGACCAAAGGACAGATTTCCACTGGTCTCATGTCCATTGCTTGTATTTCTTGGCCCAAGCAAGTCTCTTATTATTATTGATGTCCTTAAGTAGTGGTTTCTTTGCAGAAATTCGACCATGAAGGCCTGATTCATGCAGTCTCCTCTGAACAGTTGATGTTGAGATGTGTCTGTTACTTGAACGCTGTGAAGCATTTATTTTGGCTGCAATTTCTGAGGCTGGTGACTTTAATTAAGTTATCCTCTGCAGCAGAGGTATCTCTGGGTCTCCTTTCCTGTGGCGGTCCTCATGAGAGCCAGTTTCATCATAGCGCCTGATGGTTTTTGCGACTGCACTTTGAAGAGACGTTTTGACTGCCTTTATGTCTTAAAGTAATAATGGACTGTCATTTTTCTTTGCTTATTTGAGCTGTTCTTGCCATGATATGGACTTGGCATTTTACCAAATAGGGTTATCTTCTGTATACCACCCCTACCTTGTATCAGGAATCAAGGTAAGACCCAGATGCAGACATGTCTTATTGACAATGGTTTAATATTCCAACAGGGGCAGGCAATAGACAGGTCAAGGCAGGCAGGGGTCAGTAAACCAGAGGTTGGGCAACGGTACTGGACGGCAGGCAGGCAGGCAGGCTCAGGGTCAGGGTAGGCAGAGGTCAACAATCCAGAGGTTGGCCCCGGAAAAGTGACAGGGAAGGTTTTAATGTATCAGAATTTTAAGAAATATAGGCCTACCGGTTCAATATGCGTAATCCATCAGGGTGTCCATCCACGCAGCCAGCGCCATCAATAGACAAGCGATATCGGCCAAATGAAGCACATTTACATGTCCTTAAAAACAGCCTATAACAAATGACAAAAACACTATTCCCCGTGTTTTGATGTGTAGCATATGCAAAACGTTATAAACCTATTGTTTTATTGATTTTTAATTTCCTAAAACAATAATTGTCCACCTCATGGTTCAGCTGTCAGAGATTTGAGCACCAAATGCATCAGGGCATTGCATGCATGGACCTATTAGGCTTAGGTGTTCACTGTGTGATATTAATATTTAAAAACTAAATATAAAGGAAGATAAGCTTAGGCCCTTAGGCCTTAGGAGTGAGAGATATGCCAGCAGCATGCTACAACACCAACATTCATGTCTTTATACTTGTCACATACAACGTCAACTATAGGTCTACAGATTGGACTATAGCCATACATAAGTACGTAGGCCCCAAAAAAATTATCTGATTTTTTAAAATAAAGATAATTATATTGTTAGATTATAGGAGTAACTCTGGTAGGCCTAAATCATTCTTCCTCACCTCAAGTTCAAATGTCCGGAGTCCGTTGGAGCGCCGGTGCGCATTGCCTTCATATCACAGGCCTGCAGTATAATATGATAATAGCCGCACACCACCAAACCTTCACAAAAGTTTCCAAACATTATCAGGGTAATAAGTAAGTCAAGCCATTGTTTATGGGGAAAATACGAGCAGGATATTACATCACGGCCAACACAACATTACAGTTGAAACTTCATTTGGACAAAGAAAATGGCTCAACAGAATGAAATTAAACACTTGCGAACTGGTTTAAACCCAATAAATGACAGCAATAGGTTAATGATATTTATTTGACTTATAACGTATATTAAACTAAATAAGGGGTACACCATTAGAAAGACATATCAAACTTAATTTAACCAACAAAAATGTCTAAACAGAATGAAACAAAACACATTTAGCATATTTAAAGAACGGGTTTAGATGATCAAATAAGCCTACAATAATAACAGTGATATAAAATAATGATAATGGTATAAACAAATGATTATAAATACAAAAAATTGATAAAGTTCCAAAATTGCATCCTACCTGAAAAGCGAGTTGCACAGTAGCCTGCATTTGGGCATTTGTGTGGCATTAACAAATATTCTGCTTATGTCTTCTATCATGTAAATGTCTTAGAATAGCACGAAATGCATTTATAAAAGGCCCCAAAAAATGTCAGTCCCTGCAACAACAAAAAATCCCCATGTGTGGAAATTCTAAACATTTGTCTGCTCAACTGTATGCCACTACACACATTGATTCAACCAGTTGTTGCACAGTTAGGGTGCTAGCTAGAGGATAAGGTATTTGAGCCATAAAACAACAATCAGTATTGTTCAATAGCTCAGTATTTGAAACATGATGACTTAATGTTTGTGTAATATAGGATTTAACTTCAAAAGTAATGTCTTTGACCATTTGTGGATTTTTTCTCTCCTTACAACATTTCTCCCATTTCTACTCTTTCTAATCAACAACAGGTTGTTGTTGGAGGATGGACTATACACAGGCATTGGTCGCCCTCTGGTGTTTATTTATGGTCAGTACAGCTCTATATGCCATGCACTGTATGGGCCATAACGTTCATGGCATTTTAGCTATTGGTGGAAAAAGTACCCAATTGTCATACTTCAGTACAAGTAAAGATACCTTAATAGAAAATGACTCAAGTAAAAGTAAAAGTCACCCAGGGAAATGCTACTTGAGTAAAAGTATTTGGTTTTAAATATACTAAAATATCAAAAGTAAATGTAATTGCAAAAATGAACTTAAGCATCAAAAGTAAAAGCAAAAGTATACATCTTTTCAAATTCCTTATATGAAGCAAACCAGGCGGTACCATTTAAAATATTTGTTGTATTTACGGACAGCCAGTGGCATGCTCCAAGCAAAGCATGTGTTTGGTGAGTCAGCCAGATCAGAGGCAGTACAGTAGGGATGACCAGCGATGTTCTCTTGATAAGTGTGTGAATTAGACAATTCTCCTGTCCTGCTAAACATTCAAAATGTAACAAGTACTTTTTGGGGGTCAGGGAAAATGTCAAATGTACATTATTTTCAATAGGAATGTAGTGAAGTAAAAGTAGTCCAACATTATAAATAGTAAAGTACAGATAATCCCAGTATATTTTCTTAAGTACTTTACACCACTGATTTTAGCACATACAGTATTGAAAACCATCTATTGCAAGTGGAACTTTATACATTATCTTTGGCACAACGGTCACTGAATGGATTTTTAGGTTATGCTGAAAGATCTACAAACGTACCTGATAAGATCCACACAAAACCCCACAAACAGTAGGTCTATGTGAGGGAAAACCCCACAAACAGTAGGTCTATGTGAGGGAAAACCCCACAAACAGTAGGTCTATGTGAGGGAAAACCCCACAAACAGTAGGTCTATGTGAGGGAAAACCCCACAAACAGTAGGTCTATGTGAGGGAAGGGGAACTAAATGAGATTCAACAGGAATATAGGAATATACCATTCTAATTATGCATAGCTGACATTTCCCCAGTAGCAGTAGGCTGGGGTGCTGAGGATGACTAAGACAGACAGTGACGACAGCAGCTGTAGTGTTGGCGTACTGTACGGACCTCTGTGCTGAAGAGAGTCACACTAACAATGAGTCAGAAGTACAGTACTAAATAGGGAATAGGGTGCAGTTTGGGGCGCATTCTCTCTGTATTGGGGCAGCAGGTAGCAGTTAAGAATGTTGGGCCAGTAACCAAAAGTTTGCTGGTTCAAATCCCTGAGCCGACGAGGTGAAAAGTCCGCCCTTGAGCAAGGAACATAACCCTAAGTGCTCCTGTCAGTGGCTCTGGATAAGTCTGCTAAAATGACAAAAACACCTCAGCAAACAAGCTGTCATTCCACAAAGACTGGAGACCAGAGGAAATGTAGAGAAAGACACACAGCAATTACTAAATTAATATCTGTTATTAACAGTCAATGGCACCATGTCTTTATACATACAAACACTGTCTTCATACATACAGAGCTGTGTTATCTGAACATACAGCTGAAGTCAGAAGTTTACATACACCTTAGCCAAATACATTTAAACTCAGTTTCACACAATTCCTGACATTTAATCCTAGTAACAATTCCCTGTCTTAGGTCAGTTAGGATCACCACTTTATTTTAAGAATGTGAAATGTCAGAATAATAGTAGAGAGAATTATTTATTTCAGCTTGTATTTCTTTCATAACATTCCCAGTGGGTCAGAAGTTTACATACACTCAATTAGTATTTGGTAGCATTGCCTTTAAATTGTTTAACTTGTGTCAAACGTTTCGGGTAGCCTTCCACAAGCTTCCCACAATAAGCTGGGTGAATTTTGGCCCATGCCGCCTGACAGAGCTGGTGTAACTGAGTCAGGTTTGTAGGCCTCAATGCTTGCAACCGCTTTTTCAGTTCTGCCCACAAATTTTCTATAGGATAGAGGTCAGGGCTTCGTGATGGCAACTCCAATACCTTGACTTTGTTGTCCTTAAGCCATTTTGCCACACCTTTGGAAGTATGCTTGTTGATATGTTCATATGGAAGACCCATTTGCGACCAAGTTTTAACTGATGTCTTGAGATGTTGCTTCAATATATCCACATCATTTTCCAACCTCATGATGCCATCTATTTTGTGTAGTGCACCAGTCCCTCCTGCAGCAAAGCACCCCCACGACATGATGCTGCCACCCCGTGCTTCACGGTTGGGATGGTGTTCTTCGGCTTGCAAGCATCCCCCTTTTTCCTCCAAACATAACGATGGTCATTATGGCCAAACAGTTATATTTTTGTTTCATCAGACCAGGGGACATTTCTCCAAAAAGTACGATCTTTGTCCCCATGTGCAGTTGTAAACAGTAGTCTGCCTTTTTTTATGGAGGTTTTGGAGCAGTGGCTTCTTACTTGCTGAGCGGCCTTTCAGGTTATAATGATATAGGACTTGTTTACTATGGATATAGATACTTTTGTACCTGCTTCCTCCAGCATCTTCACAAGGTCCTTTGTTCTGGGATTGATTTGCACATTTAGCACCAAAGTACATTAATCTCTAGGAGGCAGAACGCATCTCCTTCCTGAGTGGTATGACAGCTGGTCCCATGGTGTTTATTCTTGCGTACTATTGTTTTAACAGATGAACGTGGTATCTTCAGGTGTTTGGAAATTGCTCCCAAGGATGAACCAGACTTGTGGAGGTCTACAATTTTTTTTCTGAGGTCTTGGCTAATTTCTTTTGATTTTCCCATGATGACAAGCAAAGAGGCACTAAGTTTGAAGGTAGGCCTTGAAATACATCCACAGGTACACCTCCAATTGACTCAAATGATGTCAATTAACCTATCAGAAGCTTCTAAAGCCATGACATCATTTTCTGGAATTTTCCAAGCTGTTTAAAGGCAGAGTCAACTTAGTGTATGTAAACATCTGACCCACTGGAATTGTGATACAGTGAATTATAAATGAAATAATCTGTCTGTAAACAATTGTTGGAAAAATGACTTGTGTCATGCACAAAGTAGATGTCCTAACCGACTTGCCAAAACTATAGTTTGTCAACAAGAAATTTGTGGAGTGGTTGAAAAACAAGTTTTAATGACTCCAACCTAAGTGTATGTAAACTTCTGACTTCAACTGTATGTGGAATAGTTCAAGTGTTCTTGTCGTAGCATTTGAAAATGTATGTATTTGTTCATCGATCTTAAAAATAATTTTTATGGTAGTGAAAGAAGTTTAGAAGTGAAAATGGTTATTGTTGAACAAATGTAAGCCTAGTGTAGTATTAGAAGTGACTGAAGCAAGCATATTAATGATGCGTTGCTGACATTTCCACACCAGTCGGGTGGCTGGGTCTCTGAGCATGACTCAGGGGGGCTGTGGCAGACCGTGACGGCAGCAGTAGTAAGTGGTATCGCTGGTGTAAAAGTGGAAATTGGAGTTGATGATCCTTGATCAGTATGCCTGACAACAAGTGTCAAAAAATTCCTACAAATGTGTTGCTTTTTGGAATTAATTTTGGAATTAAGTTGTGTTTTATGAGCTGTGTGTAGTCTTGTTCCACTCTTCGAACCGTCCAAACGGTGCGTCACCTTGGCGTACCCCGCAGCAGAGGCAGTAGTGGTAGCGTTGGTGTACACTATGTTACGTACCTCTGTGGGAGAGTTTCTGCAGCAGTGTCCTGAAGTGCTGAACCACAGACAGAGATACATCATAGGTGTACACCTCTGTCACCGGAACTGGTTTGGAGTGACACCTCCCGAACATTCCATCTGGGGAAAGGAGGACACAGAGTCAGGAACATACTGTATGGTACTAAACTCTGCCATACAGATTCCCCATTCCAGGGACTTCAAACATTAATAACAGAGACCAACAGAAGGACTTTGATACAATTCATTATTATGAGTTTTTTTAAAAACTGCTATTTTTATGACTCACCAAGACGCACAACACTCTCCCTTCAGTACCAACCCAGTGAGCACAGCTTTTTTCAGAGATGTAGATATTCTTCAATGGGAGCTAATGCTTCTCACTTTAGACATGACGCTATCAACATGGTGAAAAGCACTGGCTCATCAATAGAGAGACGTTATCAATGAAGGCTCATCTTATCTACATATCAGCGGCCCTGAGCTCTACGCTGTGTCCAATGGGCTTTTGGGGTGACGCACTCTGAGGTGCACATACAGCAGGATTCATATTTAATCTACCCAGTATCTAAACAAGAATAGAAAGCCAGCACTTATAAAAGTGTGGATACGTCCCAAATGGCACCCTATTCCCTTGTGCACTACTTTTGACACAAGCCCTATGGCTGCCATTTTGGGAAGCAACCTTTGCCAATTACTGCACAACAGCATAATGTGAAAGACAGTAGAGTAACATTGCATTGCAAAATGTATGAATTCATCATGCTCATTTGTTTTGGTTCACAAATCACTCCCATCGTTGAGTGAGATCCAATTCAAATGGTGCCATGCAAACATGTTGGCAATGGTCCATGTTGGGCTATGGAAACAGCCCAGCCTTTTTGTTTTAGAACACCCCCCATTGTAACATTTCTGAGGAAACTGAGAGTGGCCTGGCACCGAGCTGTATGGTGTCCAATCGGTCTCGCTACTGCCTGTAACAACCATTCACTCTCTGTCCCCATCTCTGTTTCTATAATGGGAAACGTGAGCGATAAGAGACAGTAACCTATGCATTAACTACTTTTACTTTTGCAATGACACATGTTTTTGTATTGTACCTATTGCCAATATTGTGTAATGTATGTTTTTGCTTATGTATGACCAGGAAGATGATTGTTATGTTGATAACCATAAATCAATCTAATCCAATCTATATTCACACAACATGGAGGTATAGTATAATATACCATATCCTATCAAATGCCATTCCGTAAAGCATCAGTTGTATCAGGCTTGTGTCTTTGGATTCTTTCTTTTCATATTGTCCTCTTGCTGTACTGTGGTGAAGTTCAAGGCAACATTTGAATTATTACACGTAATTATAGCAATGCAGATTTAAGTCCGAAACAGCTTCTTTCTCATCTATCTTGGCCCCTGTACATGGGGGTGTTAATCAAAGCCAGAGCCTCCTTCCTTCAACTTGATTTACGGCGTGGATTACAGCAAAGGAGAATTTAAAGGCCATTTTCATGGGAGTGGTTTGCATTATGATTGAGGAGATGCTCGCGGGAGTTTAGAAATGCCTTGTTGGATTCTGACTGATGTATTATCCCTGCTTGGAAGTGACCAGGTGGTCATGTTCTGCTGTGCTACACTGGTCTGTACAGCTGGAGTAACTCTAAACAACTCCCATATTCCATCAAAACAACAGGAAGCAACTTCCACAATCCATCTTTATACGATATCACCAAAATGATGAATAAGGGTAAACCTATAAATGAATAGGATAAGTGTATAGATTTCTGAATTCTGATTGTCTCATACAAAAAACAAGAAGATACTTCAAGCCTAAATATAACATTTATCCTGTAAAATATATCCTCCGCATTGCACTACACCTCAGCTCTTTTTCCAGTGTGTGACAGTCAAATCACAGCCAATGCACAGCATCAGTGGATGCAGCTAATCAGCTGTGAGTGATGCTAAAGCTAATAAAAGGTTCTCTGAGTGGGAGTCTATGAGTCACTGGGCCATGCTGCTGCTAGCTGCTGCCTGCCAGAGCAGGATGATGTGTATTGCCTATCCACCATAGGGTGTCATTTGGGATGCCGCAAGTGTCCGATTGTGCCGTGGGATGCCAGAGTAATTGATCTTGGTGTCTGTGGGGTTCTGGCCAAGCTCTGTCTGGCTCCCAGGAGGGGTCCAGTCCATTAGGCTGAATGGTAGTTATATGGGAGAGATATGGTAGTTAAAGTATAGAGATATAGTAGATATAGTATAGAGATATGGTAGATATAGTATAGAGATATGGTAGGTATAGAATAGAGATATAGTAGATATAGTATAGAGATACAGTAGATATAGTATAGAGATACAGTAGATATAGTATAGAGATATAGTAGATATAGTATAGAGATACAGTAGATATAGTATAGAGATACAGTAGATATAGTATAGAGATATGGTAGATATAGTATAGAGATATGGTAGGTATAGAATAGAGATATAGTAGATATAGTATAGAGATACAGTAGATATAGTATAGAGATACAGTAGATATAGTATAGAGATATAGTAGATATAGTATAGAGATACAGTAGATATAGTATAGAGATACGGTAGATATAGTATAGAGATACGGTAGATATAGTATAGAGATATGGTAGTTATATTTATTTATTTATTTTATTGATTTCACCTTGGCCAGTTCTCATTTACAACTGCGACCTGGCCAAGATAAAGCAAAGCAGTTCGACACATACAACAACACAGAGTTACACATGGAGTAAAACAAACATACAGTCAATAATACAATAGAAAAATAAGTTTATATAGGATGTGAGCAAATGAGGTGAGATAAGGGAGGTAAAGGCAACAAAAAAAGTAAATAAGTATTATGAGTAAATACAATATAGCAAGTAAAACACTGGAATGGTAGATTTGCATAATGGGGTGCAAAGGAGCAAAATAAATAAATACAGTAGGGGAAGAGGTAGTTGTTTAGGCTAAATTATAGATGGGCTATGTACAGGTGCAGTAATCTGTGAGCTGCTCTGACAGCTGGTGCTTAAAGCTAGTGAGGGAGATAAGTGTTTCCAGTTTCAGAGATTTGAATTGGAGATGTTTGATGTGAGTCTGGAAGGTGAGTTTACAGTCTAACCAGACACCTAGGTATTTGTAGTTGTCCACGTATTCTAAGTCAGAGCCGTCCAGAGTAGTGATGTTGGATGGGCGGGCAGGTGCAGGCAGCGATCGGTTGAAGAGCACGCATTTAGTTTTACTTGTATTTAAGAGCAATTGAAGGCCACGGAAGGAGAGTTGTATGGCATTGAAGCTTGCCTGGAGGGTTGTTAACACAGTGTCCAAAGAAGGGCCAGAAGTATACAGAATGGTGTCGTCTGCATAGACGTGGATCAGAGACTCACATGCAGCAAGAGCGACATCATTGATGTATACAGAGAAGAGAGAAGAGAGTCGACCCAAGAATTGAACCCTGTGGCACCCCCATAGAGACTGCCAGAGGCCCGGACAACAGACCCTCCGATTTGACACATTGAACTCTATCAGAGAAGTAGTTGGTGAACCAGGCGAGGCAATCATTTGAGAAACCAAGGCTGTCGAGTCTGCCGATGAGGATGTGGTGACTGACAGAGTCGAAAGCCTTGGCCAGGTCAATGAATACATGGGCTTTACAGTATCCCAGAACTTTTTTGAGTTTGTGTTGCAGGAAGCAAATTTCTGCTTGAAAAAGCTAGCCTTAGCTTTTCTAACTGCCTGTGTATATTGGTTTCTAACTTCGCTGAAAAGTTGCATATCACGGGGGCTGTTCGATGCTAATGCAGAACGCTATAGGATGTTTTTGTGTTGGTTAAGGGCAGTCAGTTCTGGAGAGAACCAAGGGCTATATCTGTTCCTGGTTCTAGATTTCTTGAATGGGGCATGCTTATTTAAGATGGTGAGGAAGGCATTTAAAAAAAATAACCAGGCATCCTCTACTGACGGGATGAGGTCAATATCCTTCCAGGATAACCGGGCCAGGTCGATTAGAAAGTCCTGCTCGCTGAAGTGTTTCAGGGAGCGTTTGACAGTGATGAGTGGAGGTCGCTTGACCGCTGACCCATTACGGATGCAGGCAATGAGGCAGTGATCGCTGAGATCTTGGTTGAAAACAGCAGAGGTGTATTTAGAGGGCAAGTTGGTTAGGATGATATCTATGAGGGTGCCCGTGTTTACGGCTTTGGGGTGGTACCTGGTAGGTTCATTGATAATTTGTGTGAGATTGAGGGCATCAAGCTTAGATTGTAGGATGGCTGGGGTGCTAGATAGATGGGGGGCAATCAGTTCACATATAGTGTCCAGAGCACAGCTGGGGGCAGAGAGTGGTCTATAGCAGGCAACGGTGAGAGACTTGTTTTTAGAGAGTTGGATTTTTAAAAGTAGAAGTTTAAATTGTTTGGGTACAGACCTGGATAGTAGGACAGAACTCTGCAGGCTCTCTCTGCAGTAGATTGCAACACCGCTCCCTTTGGCCGTTCTATCTCGTCTGAAAATGTTGTAGTTAGGGATGGAGATTTCAGAGTTTTTGGTGGTCTTCCTAAGCCAGGATTCAGACACGGCTAGACGAGATATGGTTGATATAGTGTATAGATATGGTAGGTATAGTGTACAGATATGGTAGATATAGTGTAGAGATATGGTAGATATAGTATAGAGATATAGTATAGAAATATGGTAGATATAGTGTACAGATATGGTAGATATAGTGTACAGATATGGTAGATATAGTGTACAGATATGGTAGACATAGTAGAGATATGGTATATATTGTGTGCAGATATGGTAGACAGTGTACAGATATGGTAGATATAGTGTAGAGATACGGTATATATAGTGTAGAAATATGGTAGATATAGTGTAGAAATATGGTAGATATAGTATAGAGATATGGTAGATCTCATTAAACAAATGTTTTAGACTTAAGCTAAACACATGATGATGATGATGATTTCAGTTGATGGAAAGCTTTCCGTGCCACATACAGTATAAAGCATCACATCTGTGGCCCATTACAATTTCCCCTTTAATAAGCAGAGCATCCGCAACCACAACCACGTTTACCACAGAGCTGGCCATGACACTTCACCATTTCAGGAAGCAGGAGGGCCAGAATCAAACATGATTGTTCTTTTCTCAATATAGCTTATGTAGTGTATATATTTTTTTAAACGGCTATTTATTTATTGAATCAGTAAGAGTTGCTACATTTTGAGTTGCTTGAGACAAACAAACAGGCTGTCTTGTTTTCAGAGCCCAAAACCTACTAGCTGGGAGGAGTCACACAGCAATCTGAATCTGTCCGTGACATGTTGGATGAAGACCTGTTAGGACACAGCTGGGTAATGGGCCAATTTATTTCCATTCCCCTGTTACACCTGTTGCCATGGTGATGCCAGTTGAGTGTTTGTCCCCAACTCCCCTTTTGCTAATCAGAGTAGGAGCTGGAACAGATTAGAGCATCCTTTTTTGTTTGTGTGGTGCTCCAGCAAGTTTTCAACAGGCCTCTGATGCCTCTTCGCCTGCTCGTCTCAAAAAGCACCTGGTGTCTGTTGTCTTAATGAGAAAGGGTTAGATTCACATAGCCAACATCAGGCACTTTGGAGGAAATCGCAGTATGTGCTTCTACTAGCAGAATCTTAATGGTTTTGTATTGGAAATGATCATACATTGGTGCTAAATTGTGGAACATCTGTTCTCCACGGTTTTCTATTAGTAAGATAGAATACAGTGCGCGTGTGTGTGCGTGCGTGCGTGTGTACGTGCGTGTGTACGTGCGTGTGTGCGTGCGTGCGTGTGTACGTGTGTGTGTGTGTGTGTACGTGCGTGTGTACGTGCGTGTGTGTACGTGCGTGTGTACGTGCGTGTGTGTGTACGTGCGTGTGTGTGCGTGCGTGTGTACGTAACGTGTGTGTGTACGTGCGTGTGTGTGTACGGGCGTGTGTGTGCGTGCGTACGTGCGTGTGTGTGTACGTGCGTGTGTACGTGCGTGTGTACGTGCGACTCCACTTGATGTAGTGAACATTTTATGTAAATGTACCTTTGCTTCTTAAGTGAGCCAAGCATAAATAAATGTATAGGTCCAAATGAAATAACTACGGTGTGAATATACTGTATTATACCACACAAGACCTCAACTGTTGTTATTAATACTCAAATCAAACGTTGCCGAATACAACAAGTGTAGACCTTACCGTGAAATGCTTACTTACAAGCCCTTAACCAACAGTACAGTTCAAGAAGAGTTTTAGAAAATATTTACCAAATAAACTAAAGTAAAAGAATGTGAAAGAATGTAAAAGAAAAAAGTACCACAATAACATAACAATAACGAGGCTATATACAGGGGGCACCGGTACCGAGTTAGTGTGTGGGCGTACAGGTTAGAGGTAATTTGTACATGTAGGTAGGGGTGAAGTGATTATGTATAGATAATAACCAGCGAGTAACAGCAGTGTACAAAACACTGCTGCTGGGGGGGGCATCAATGTAAATAGTCCGGTGGCCATTGATTAATTGTACAGCAGTCTAAAGGCTTGGGGGTAGAAGCTGTTAAGGAGCCTTTTGGTCCTAGACCTGCACCGCTTGCCCTGTGGTAGTAGTCTATGACTTGGGTGACTGAGAATTTTATAGGCTTTCCTCTGACACGCCTATTATATAGGTCCACTACCCACTGTAGCGCCTTACGGTCAGATGCCGAGCAGTTGGGCGGCAGGGTAGCCTAGTGGTTAGAGCGTTGGACTAGTAACCGGAAGGTTGCAAGTTCAAACCCCCGAGCTGACAAGGTACAAATCAAAACTGCCCCTGAACAGGCAGTTAACCCACTGTTCCTAGGCCGTCATTGAAAATAAGAATTTGTTCTTAACTGACTTGCCTGGTTAAATAAAGGTAAAAAAAAAAAAAATACATCACCAGGAGGTGATGCAACTGGATGCTCTCTTTAAAAAAGAAATCATAATTAAAAATGTTACCCCTTTTTTCTCCCCAATTTCGTGGTATCCAATTGTTTAGTAGCTACTATCTTGTCACATCGCTACAACTCCCGTACGGGCTCGGGAGAGACGAAGGTTCCTCCGATACACAACCCAACCAAGCCGCGCTGCTCCTTAACACAGCGCACATCCAACCCGGAAGCCAGCCACACCAATGTGTCGGAGGAAACACCGTGCACCTGGCAACCTTGGTTAGCGCGCACTGCGCCCGGCCCGCCACACCCCAAACCCGGCCAAACCCTCCCTAACCCGGACGACGTTAGGCCACTACCCACTGTGCGTCGCCCCGCGGACCTCCCGGTAGGCGACCGGTTACGACAGAGCCTGGGCGCGAACCCAGAGTCTCTGGTGGCACAGCTGGCGGTGCCCTTAACCACTGCGCCACCCGGGAGGCTGGTCAGGATGCTCTTGATGGTGCAGCTGTAGAACTGTTTGAGGATCTGGGGACCCATGCAAAATATTTTCAGTCTCCTGAGGGGGAAAAGGTTTTGTCTTCACGACTGTCTTGGTGTGTTTGGACCATGATAGTTTGTTGGTGATGTGGACACCAAGGAACTTAAAACTCTCGACCCGCTCCACTACAGCCCCGTCAATGTTAATGGGTGCATGTTCGGCCCGCCTTCTCCTGTAGTCCACGATCAGCTCCTTAATCTTGCATTATGAATTTACCAAGGCTTTCTCCGCTTTGTACAAAAAGTAAACCGTATTAATTACAGAAACATCTTAATTGATTTAATCAGAATCTATTCTGCACTGGAGTTTTACAAAATTACTCCATAAACAATGTAACAAAGCACCAAGTACACTTCTGAAATGTCCAAAAGAAAAGTAGAAGAAAGTGTATACTTATTGACTACAGGTGTTCCTGTATCAGGGAAGGAATGTTTCAATTTCACTGTTGAGCACACAGAGGGTGTTCCTTGTGGAACAAAGACAGGCTGAGGGAGCATTCTGTACTACCGGTATTTAATTATAAATCACACATTACACAATACAGACTAGGAAACTGATGAACATCTACTGGCAAATCAGAGGAGAATAATCTAGACATATCCAGCACATTTTCAATATCATTGTATACATGTATACATCAACTGTTCATGTAGCAATCATTCAGAATCAGTAAAGCATGTCTGTCATTCTTGACTTTTTTTGGCGGAAAATGCATGAAACAGTACTGTAATTGCACCACAAGGTGGCGACTGACTGACCATTCAAGGGCCTGCTGGTGTCCTAGAGCAGGCGTTTGCAAACGTTTTTTAAACTCAGGCCCCCCTTCCAGCATTGGGGAACATCCCACAATGGCTAGTTGATCTGGACATTTCTGAAAAGTTACAAACAGCTCTCTAAGGTATGCAATGACTGACATGACAAGAGCAAAACTGGTGATGCGCTACCCAGAATGCACCTTGTGCATTCTACTGTTACTACATTCAAGAGTAAATTGAAAGCTGGACTGAGATACCCCGCTCCCCTCCCTCCCGACTCCACAGTTTTGGAACCACTGGCCTAGAGAGTACCCTGGATTTTCCATTGCGGCAAATTACTTGTTCGACATGACTTGCTGATGAGTAGATTTTAGTCATTTTATAAATATTAATATCCATTTTCCATTCAAATAGCACAGATCACTGTATTCATATACTGTATCTTGTTTCACATATCCCTTTTCCAAGCAGCAATGAAATATCGCAAGTGAGACAAACATGAAATATAAACCATGATGAAATATAAACCACGAGTGTGTGTCAGTGTGCACGTTTCTGAGAATCCTAGTCGAGCAAAGAAATATAGAGCAAATAAAACAGCAGGACCCAGCGAGTCTTGTAAACAAACCAAAAGCTCAAAGCAAGATTAATTGGCTTCCACAAATTGCTAGTCTCCCTTCTGAAAGCATTAGAACAACCTTGGGTTTGCTCATGCACAACTCTTTAGCAAACTGGCAACACAAATACTATCCATCACCTTCATGGGTAATCACGCCACTGGGGGACGGATGTGATTCATCCATTTCAAGCCTCACAGATCAACAGAAAACATTCAGGAAGCTGTTAAACTTGCACTAGAAGAAATTGTTCTCTATAGGCTACAGTGTTTTTGACAACAGTCAAAGTTTAACAACACGACAAATTAACAAAAGAAGCATACCGTCCAAAAGAAGCCATGAAAAGTCAAAATAATGGTTGATTACATTAACACAATATCTAACAAAATCTGTTGTCAACTAGTCAAATACACTGTAATAGGAATACTCTGTCATAAATATACTTTAAAAGTTACATTCATTACAGACAGATTTCTATCATGTTACATCACTTGGATACACCCTCACTTAAAAATGATCTATCATCATTAATATACACTCCAGATATGTTATCTGATAGCAACATCACACCTACTGGATCAAAGTGAAACTGGGTTAAGCAAAAAGGGCGTGCATTGTGCACACTTTCCACTGCCTATGTTGATTTTCCACAGCCTATTTCCCCCTGACCTGACCTGACCTCGCTCCAATACCCAGACCGACACCCTGCCATTCAGCTGTAGGGACAACATTGGTAATACAGTCTACTGAAAAGCTGCAGTACCCTCAGCTCTATCATCTTGGGTATGATGTGCAATACATGGGAGTGACCACAAGGGGACAGTATGTATAACAATTGACAGCAGACCCTTCCCTACCATTCTATACATTCCAAATGGCACCCTATTCCATATATTGCACTATTGTACAGATTTTGACCAGGACCTATAGGGCTATTTGGGATTCAGACCATATCTTTATGTGCAGGCTACTGGGCTTCCGTGCTATTGACACCAGGTCATTCAGAATCATGAGATGTGCCTATAATGTCACAGAGCACAGGTCATCCTGGTCTAAATTCAGGACTGCTCATCCTCAGACAGATCAAACTGAGCCTCTCCACCGCCGACGATCATTCAGACTGCCCTTTCCTTTGTGCTCCAGATCAGACCTGAGCCGTGTCCCAAATGGTACTCTATTCCATTTATAGTGCACTACTTTTGGCCAGGGCGCTATAGGGCTGGGAATAGGGTGCCATTTGAGATGCATCCCTGCAGCAGGTGAGATATGTTCTAGAATATTAAAAGCCAGGTACCCTCCTCCAGTGAATACGAATACGCATCTCTATCGCAGGATCCAGGAAGCTACATCAGAAGCTGATGTTCTGAGTAAAAAATGATTAATTTTGCACGCGGAGAGAGAGAGAGCAGAAAGCATGGAGCTGTCAGTGTCTCTGATTAATGTGTCTTTGATCGATGAGATGCCTTGCGGCTACTTTAGTTCAGTACCAAACTACTTTGAATTACAGTAGCTTGTTTCCCCTCACTATTGTTTCACATAATAACCAAATTAGGTGACATTTTACAGTAACACTTTCAACTGTCCCATTTTGGTTTTATACCTGTGTAGTTACCATGTTACTCTATCAACACAGTGTTCACATGTTAACAGTGGTTTTTGTATTTGGGCACAAACAGAGAGTTGTAGGCAGGCAAAGTAACAGTAAAAAACAGTAGAAGAGGGAGGGGCTGTTGATTCTGTTCCCCCATCACCTATTAGCCCCCTCACTGTGTCTTATTTTTCTACCTGGTAAGTGACAGTATAGCGGGGTAATTTGAAAACACTGTCATTAACACTGCCTGGCACACCACAGAGAGAAAGTGGTGGTGCTCACTCACTGTATCTTTTACACAGCGTGGTCCAAGTGTCAGCCTGACCTCAGCTCAGCTGGCACTTGTAGTAACAGTTTCAAACAGGTAGTCAAATAGAGAAAGCGTCAGACTGGCTGGCAAAGTAGAACTTTCAGTCTGTTGCTAGGCAGCACGTCAATCTACATTGATTGTTTTTTTTGTCTGAAGGATAACAGTATTTAGCCATTAGGAGTGCCGTAAAAAATACACACCATATCAGGCCTAATATATGCAATTTCTTTCACATAAAATAAAGCTCAATTTATCTCACAACACCAATACAATATTGATTGGTTACTATAAATATGATTTCGCCCCATAGCACAAGGCATTATTATATTCCTATCAGAATGAGATTAGAGACGAGGCCACATTTCAAATGAGAAAAAGGCCACCACACAGACAGGAAATTAGAATGGCTGTGTGCCAAATGGCACCCTATTCCATATTTTGACCAGGACTGAAAAGGCTCTGGTCAAAGGTTGTGCTTTATAATGGGAAGAAAGTGTCATTTGGGACGAAGCCTAAACAAATTCTTACTGAGGGAGTAGAGGCCCAAAGAGAGCACACAGGAAGAGAGGTGGACACCATCTCACAAGCTGTGTCTGGCTGTATTGTTCTCTTAGCTATTATTTCCTGTGGCTGACCTGTGGCTGACCTGTGTATTCAGAACTGACCACCTGTGCATTCTATACCATAGAAATAGAATCTATTTATAGCCTGTGTTCTGAACCAACCATTCATTAGGAGAAGTGAAGAGAAATTGATCATCAACACTTTCTCTGATATTGTGCTATGAATGTCCAATTTCCTTTCAGATTAAATATATTTGAGCTTTGATTTGTGATCTCTATTTTAGAGTTGCATGGTTTCTTTCTGAAAGAAATGAAAATAGCTTACCGTTGACACAGATCTCGTATGGAGTGCACAACTCGTTCTCAAACAGACAACCTGTTGGAAAAGAGGAGAAAATAATATAAGAAGTACATTAAAAGCGCAATATGAAATTAAAATTAATTCAACCATTAAGCATAGAGCAAGACCTTCAAACAGGTCAACATTCACAAAGCCGCGGAGCCAGACGGATTACCAGGACGGGCACTCAAAGCATGCGTGGACCAACTGGCAAGTGTCTTCACTGACTGATTTTCAACCTCTCCCTGACCGAGTCTGTAACACCAACATGTTTCAAACAGACCACCATAGTCCTTGTGCCCAAGAAAGCGAAGGTAACCTGCTTAAATGATTACCGTCCCGTAGCACTCACGTCGGGAGCCATGAAGTGATTTGAAAGACTGGTCATGGCTCACATCAACACCATCATGAAGGAAACCCAAGACCCACTCCAATTTGCATACCGCCCTAACAGATCCACAGATGACGCAATCTCAATCGCACTCCACACTGCCCTTTCCCACCTGGACAAAAAGAACAAAAAGAACACCTACGTGAGAATGCTGTTCAATGACTACAGCTCAGCATTCAACACCACAGTACCCACAAAGTACATCACTAAGCTAAGGACCCTGGGACTAAACTGCTATCGCACGGCAAGCGGAACCGGAGCGCCAAGTCTGGGACCAAAAGACTCTTTAACAGCTTCTACCCCCAAGCCATAAGACTGCTGAACGGCCACCAGGACTATTTACATTGATCCCCCCTTTGTTTTTACACTGCTGCTACTTGCTGTCTATTATCTATGCATAGTCACTTTACAAATGACCTGGACCAACCTGTACCCCCACACATTGACTCGATACAGGTACCCCTGTCTATAGCCTCGTTATTGTTATGTCATTTTTGTTTCTCTTAGGTCTACCTACACCTGTTGTATTCGGCATTTCACGGTAAGGTCTACCTACACCTGTTGTATTCAGCATTTCACGGTAAGGTCTACCTACACCTGTTGTATTCAGCATTTCACGGTAAGGTCTACCTACACCTGTTGTATTCGGCATTTCACGGTAAGGTCTACCTACACCTGTTGTATTCGGCATTTCACGGTAAGGTCTACCTACACCTGTTGTATTCAGCATTTCACGGTAAGGTCTACCTACACCTGTTGTATTCGGCATTTCACGGTAAGGTCTACCTACACCTGTTGTATTCAGCATTTCACGGTAAGGTCTACCTACACCTGTTGTATTCAGCATTTCACGGTAAGGTCTACCTACACCTGTTTTATTCAGCATTTCACGGTAAGGTCTACCTACACCTGATGTATTCAGCATTTCACGGTAAGGTCTACCTACACCTGTTGTATTCGGCGCAAGTGACAAATACGATTTGATTTGATTCCATAATCAGGTAAAAGGTACCATCATATATCTTCATAATGTCATGATATTGTAAGACCCTTCAACAGTTGCCTACATATTGTACTGTATATCTCAGCTTTCTATATATAGATAGCTAAGTCTAGAAAAAGAGCTGAGAGGTACAATACAATATCCCAGTGGTGAGTCACCTTCCTGCATGGGTGGACGACTGGGTGTCATGGATTACAGCGTCATGCAGTTTCACAGCTTTAACAGCTTCTACCCCCAAGCCATAAGACTGCTGAACGGCCACCAGGACTATTTACATTGATCCCCCCTTTGTTTTTACACTGCTGCTACTTGCTGTCTATTATCTATGCATAGTCACTTTACAAATGACCTGGACCAACCTGTACCCCCACACATTGACTCGATACAGGTACCCCTGTCTATAGCCTCGTTATTGTTATGTCATTTTTGTTTCTCTTAGGTCTACCTACACCTGTTGTATTCGGCATTTCACGGTAAGGTCTACCTACACCTGTTGTATTCAGCATTTCACGGTAAGGTCTACCTACACCTGTTGTATTCAGCATTTCACGGTAAGGTCTACCTACACCTGTTGTATTCGGCATTTCACGGTAAGGTCTACCTACACCTGTTGTATTCGGCATTTCACGGTAAGGTCTACCTACACCTGTTGTATTCAGCATTTCACGGTAAGGTCTACCTACACCTGTTGTATTCGGCATTTCACGGTAAGGTCTACCTACACCTGTTGTATTCAGCATTTCACGGTAAGGTCTACCTACACCTGTTGTATTCAGCATTTCACGGTAAGGTCTACCTACACCTGATGTATTCAGCATTTCACGGTAAGGTCTACCTACACCTGTTGTATTCGGCGCAAGTGACAAATACGATTTGATTTGATTCCATAATCAGGTAAAAGGTACCATCATATATCTTCATAATGTCATGATATTGTAAGACCCTTCAACAGTTGCCTACATATTGTACTGTATATCTCAGCTTTCTATATATAGATAGCTAAGTCTAGAAAAAGAGCTGAGAGGTACAATACAATATCCCAGTGGTGAGTCACCTTCCTGCATGGGTGGACGACTGGGTGTCATGGATTACAGCGTCATGCAGTTTCACAGCTACAGAAGATAAACAGCACAGCCATGGGGCCATTATCCTAAATTAACATTTAGGCCAGTCGGAAAACACAAATGGCCTAAATGGCACCCTATTCCCTACATAGTGCACAAGTGATACACTAAATAGAGAATTGGGTGCCATTTTGGACACACAGTGTTCTAGGGTGATCCATCAACACAGAGGAGCAGGCTGCTGGGGGCTGCTGTTTCTGTATTTACATTTAAGTCATTTAGCAGAAGCTCTTATCCAGATACCTTTTGAGGAGGTAGGGTTTCAGACTTTTTCGGGAAGATGGGCAAGGAATCTGCTGTCCTAGCTTTAGGGGGATGCTGGTTCCAACGTTGGGGTGTCACGACTTCCGCCGAAGTTGGTCCCCCTCCGTGTTCGGTGGTCGAAGTCACCGACCTTCCAGCCATCGCTGATCCACTTTTCATTTTCTGGTGATTACCGGGTTTTGTTTGACCCATTTTATGTATTGTTCTGTTGACGGTGGTTTATGTGTCATTAAACGACACCGTTGTAAATCAGTTTTTGCTCTCCTGCGCCTGACTACTCTGTCGCCAGTACGCACCTCACTACGTGGGGTACCATGCACTGCTTAATTTAAACTGGAATAGAATTCGGTACCTCTCAGATTTTACTTTCTTTGTTTCGGCACCTATTTGCATACATCCGGTACCTCTCGGGGCATGATTTATTAATTGTTTCACAGTTCACACTGTAGGCATTTAAATGAAAGCAATCATCATTAAATCAAGTTGCCTCCTCGTTTCTCCCGCCCCCTAGAAAGACCATCATGTAAAAGCGCGGTGATCCTTTTGTGTAATCATCCTATCCTGCCACACGGTTTCCAGACCTGCTCTCTTATTTGTACATGGAGGTTATGGGCAGGGCCGATGGGGTAAGTAACTAATCTTGACACAGGTCTTGGTAGTGGTGGTCAGCTAGTGAAGAGGTCCCTACGTAATCACATTACATAGCCTAGGCTAGTCATCTCCCTACTGAATTTGAACCGTGGGAAAGCCAAATAAAAATAAAAATAAGAAAAGACAATAGAGTTTGGTAATATTTCTCAAGTCCAAAAGTCCAGCGAAAGATGGTGGATCGAACCCAGAACGAGCCAGAGAACTGTCCGTGCCGGAGGGGAGAATTGAGGGGCAAACTGGTCCTGATGGCGATGTTTTAGCTAGCAGCGCTACTAATCCAGCCAGTTCAGCATCACCACCGGCTCGGAGCAGGAGCAATTTGCAGTTCAAGAACAAGCAAACATATAACCCCTGGTTTGTCATGCAGAATTCTAAAATGAGCTGTAGAACATGCAAAAAAAAGGTATGGGGCTTGGGCCTAGAAATGACTGGAGGGATTATACTAGCAAAAGAGTGGGTAGAATGTACAGTAAGTTATCATCCTATGCATCTGACGTAAAAAAGAAATAAAAAAGAACGTTTTTTGAACATACCCGAAACAAGGCGCATTTGGTGGCAGCAAGCCTTGTAGACAAGGCTAATGAAGACACCCAGGTTATAGTTAACACTCAAAATGAAAAAAAATAGACACTACAGCCAGAGTCTTCAGAACAGCTTTAGAAGGAGGCTAAACGTCACAGCCACAGGCCCGCTCACGGCCTTGAGCAAGAAATTGACTATCGGGAGTTAAATGGATTTGACATGAGGAGAGTCATTGTGGGATGTTTTGAAAACTAAGGTAGGACATTTTCTTTTCTTTACAAATGTATTCTGTACTGTGAAGGTATTCTGAATATGTGCTTCATATTATCACAAAGGCAGGAGGCCTACATATTCTCATATGTGTGTTCTGCACTAGTCTACATTGATTTATTTTATTTGAAGTTATATTCCGATATTGTGATATTTGTTCTACTGCTACATTGATGTCTTGAAAATGATGTGAAATTGGGGCGTTGTAAGCCCCACAGCTGAGTATGTGTGCATATGCATATGGATGGTGTTCTGCAGTGTTGTCTAAAAATGTTGCTGTACATTGATGTCTAGAAAATGAGGCTATAAGAAATTCAGACTTGTGTTAGCCCCGCAGCTATACTCAAGTATGTGGGCCTACTGCAGTGACGTCTAAAATGCTTTGAATTAATCAGCACCTTGGAGAGTGCTGTCCGTTTCACCACCATAGACAGTAGGCTACTTGGCTGTTCACTGGTGTCATGTCAGAGAAGAGCTTGGACTGGGCTGAGTGGGTGGGTGATACCCTCCCATAAGGGTGGGAGGTCCGAGAGACCAGTGGTGGCAAAATGGAGTGTTCGGGTAGGGGTGTAGGGTTTGAGCATAGCCTGAAGGTAGGGAGGGGCAGTTCTTCTTGCTTCTCCGTAGGAAAGTACCATGGTCTTGTAGTGGAAGCGAGCTTCGACTGGAAGTCAGTGGAGTGTGTGGAGTAGCAGGGTGACATGAGAGAACTTGGGAAGGTTGAACACCAGGCGGACTGCAGTGTTCTGGATAAGTTGCAGGGGTTTGATGACACAAGCGGGGAGCCCAGCCAACAGCAAGTTGCGAATGGTTCAGATGGGAGATGACAAGTGCCTGGATTAGGACCTGCGGGGCTTCCTGTGTGAAGTAGGGTCGTACTCTACAGATGTTGTAGAGCATCAACCTGCAGGAGCGAGTCACTGCTTTGATGTTTGCAGAGAACCACAGGGTGTAGTCCCGGGTCACACCAAGGTTATTTGCACTCTGGGAGGGGGACCGTGGGGTTGTCAAAAATTATGAAGAGGTCTTGGAGCGGGCAGGCCTTTCCTGGACAAGCTCTGTCTTGTCGAGGTTGAGTTTGATGTGGTGGGCCGGTAGTGAGAGTACGTGGTGCAGACACAGATACTCTCCATGTCACCTGAAAGGAACGGCCTGCCAGGTAGGATGTAATCCAAGAGTGCAGAACCTGAGACGCCCTGAGAGAGTGGAGAGGAGGATCTGATGGTTCACGGTGTTGAAGGGAGTGGATAGATCTAGGAGGATGAGAACAGAGGAGAGAGTCAGATTTGGCAGTGCAGAGAGCTTCCGTGACACAGAGGAGAGCAGTCTTGAAGCCTGACTGGTTTGGGTCAAGATGATTGTTCTTAGAGAGATGGCGAGAGAGTTGGTCAGAGACAGCACACTCAAGTGTTTTAGAAAGAATAGAAAGAAGAGATACCGGTCTGTAGTTTTTGACATCAGAGGAGTCAAGCGTTACTTTCTTAAGGAGGGGAGCGACTCCGGCCTTTTTGAAGTCAGAGGGTCGCAGCCAGTGGTCATAGATGAGTTAAGTGAGAAATGGGAGAAGGTCTCCAGAAGGGAGGAGAGGATGGCGTAGAGCGGGCAGGTTGTCGGGTGGCTGGACCTCACTAGTCATAGAATTTAATCTGGAGAGAGAGGGGAGAAGGAGGTCAAGGCGTAGGATAGTTTAGTACAGCACTCCAGGGGAGGAGTAATTTAAATGTCTGCTTAGCAGAAATCTGGCAATACACATTGACTTCAGGCTGTTTCAGACAAATCTTTACACCTGTCATAGATCTAAAGGAGGGGTGGAGTGAAGGAGGAGGGGGGAGAGGGAAAGGAGAGGAGAGAAGAGGTGAGAGGGGGAAAGGAGAGGAGGAAAGAGGAGAGGGAAAGGAGAGGAGGGGAGACGGGGAAAGGAGAGAGGAGGGGAGAGGATGGGAATGGAGAGGGAGAGGAGGGGAGAGGGGGAAAGGAGAGGAGGGGAGAGGGGGAAAGGAGAGGAGGGGAGAGGGGGAAAGGAGAAAGGAGGGGAGGAGGAGGTCAAGGCGTAGGATAGTTTAGTACAGCACTCCAGCGGAGGAGTAATTTAAATGTCTGCTTAGCAGAAATCTGGCAATACACATTGACTTCAGGCTGTTTCAGACAAATCTTTACACCTGTCATAGATCTAAAGGAGGGGTGGAGTGAAGGAGGAGGGGGGAGAGGGAAAGGAGAGGAGAGAAGAGGGGGAAAGGAGAGGAGGGGAGAGGGGGAAAGGAGAGGAGGAAAGAGGAGAGGGAAAGGAGAGGAGGGGAGAGGATGGGAATGGAGAGGGAAAGGAGGGGAATGGAGAGGGAGAGGAGGGGGAAAGGAGAGGAGGGGAGAGGGGGAAAGGAGAGGAGGGAAGAGGGGGAAAGGAGAAAGGAGGGGAGAAGGTGATAGGAGAAAGCAGGTGACAGCGCTGCAGCCAGGAGAGGGGTAGGCGTAACAGGCACAATTGTTCTCTCTCCAAGAACCAACTTGACACCCCACTTACCTTCCCGAGGATACCATGTATAACCCTATTCATAAATCCAATTTGAACTACAGTATTACATCGCTCTCAGGCTGGGCCCAGTAACTGTATGACATGGGAATGGGATGTGGGCGGCTGCATGGGTCCACTTTCCTCAATGTTGCAATTTCTTGAGTTGATATAAATAGTTTGTTTGTTATCTCTAGGTTTTTATGACTGCTTTTCTCCCAAGTGCTTCCTGAACACATATTTTTGTTTGTTTAGTGTGGTGTCCCAAATAGCACCCTATTCCCTATGTAGTGCACTACTCTTGACCTGAGCCCTGTGGGATTAGGGTGCCATTTGGGATGCAGGGAATGTGTCTCATTGCTGTCATACTGCAGCAGCACCCCACCACCACTGGTAGCACACTCCACAGTGCACATAAGACACCCCAGGCAGGGAGGTATGGCTCTCTGACATTATGGAGAGTGAAGACACGACGTGTGATGTGCATCATACATGCAGTAAGTACTACCTTCTATAGTTGGTGTTTCTACAGCCTTTGTGCTGCTGTGAATCCATTACACACATGCCAGCAACACTCTCTAAAATAATAGTGTGTGTTTGAATTTTATTTTTTTTTTGTACGGAAATGTTTTTAAGTATTGAATAATAGTGCTCTTTTGAAGTGGCGTGTGAATGGAGATTTCGGGTGTACTTGTATGACTAAGAAGAGCTACACATACTGTACTCTCTTAGTCAGTATGGCTACATGCACACAAGACAGAGACTCACACTCCTTTTTATTTTGGGCCTGCTACTGACGAAGGAGTCAGCTCTACTCTGCTCCTTCCTGTGTCTGTGAATGGGCTGCTGAAGAAGAAGACAGCACCTAAACTAACACGAGGAGGAGAGCTGGCATACCGATCAACCTGATGAGCACAGAAGCAACCTTGGGAGAAACTAAGGGAGACCTGGAGTTGAATGTGAGGCTAAGTTATAACCTGAACACTTTAGTGCTGATATGTAGAGCGTTGTGCATATAAAGTATTTCTGAAGGTTTTTTAATGCTACATATCACCACTAAGTAAAATGTAACCAATATGTGTTTTATACAGCCACACCACATTGAAGGATGTAACTACTAAAACCACGGTAATATAAAAAATAAGTCATTCTGACAAATGAATCAATAACAACACTGTGGGTGTTTTTCCACACGAGCTGTCTGTGATTTGGTCTTTACTGGCAAATTAATCAAGTTTGACCATCTGGAAAATGAGATCTCTGTGTATTAGACAGTTAAACATCTCTTGTTTTTTGGTATCATCAAGGAGCACTGAAGAGCTCATCCCAGCTAACTGACCGCTATTGATCAAAGTACTGCCTCCTGAAATTCATCCTTTTATTCCCATTAACTTTGAGGAAAAGTGTCAAAGAGCAACGAACTCTGGGTAGCACTAGTCAGGCAAACTAGACATGTTCAGACAAACTTCAGCTCAAACCCCCATCTCTACTGGGTCCATTGTCTATAAAGTCTGTGTCCCGTGACTGACATAACGTTTGTTTAAATAATCGTTGAAGACTGAGAGAGCCTGGCCACACCTACGGAATATACAAAGACTGATCAAGAGATCAAAGATGATGTTGATTATCCAACCAACACAGATAGCTTTTTAAAATGTAGCCTATGTCATATTATGCACATTACAGTCATGCGGTAACTGATAAAACTCACTGACTATCAACCGTCATAAGACGAGAGAGAGAGAGAGAGAGTCAGGGGGTAAAAACTGGGGAACTGTGGGAAGCCTTAACCATGGTGATAACTTGGGTGATTGAATGCAGGTCAAACGATGACGCCAGCAACCATAACAATGCTTAATTAAACCACATCAGGAGACCACTTTTGAGGTCTGGGAAAAGAAATGTGCCTTTTTGAGTGTAGTTACCCTTTAATTCCAGTGCACAGGCACCTTTTACTGTTGTTTGGTTAGCAGTGTTCCTGTAGCCAGTGGATTGATGAAAATAATCATCATATCGTTCTGCTAGGTAGACATAAGCTACTTTGTAGTGGCACGTGTGCTCCCTCTCCGGCCTCTAGGTCACCAGGCTGCTCGATATGGCGCACGCCTGTCACCAGCGTTATGCACATCTGCGCATAATGACACTCACCTAGACTCCATCACCTCCTTGATTACCTGCCCTTTATATGTCACTCCCTTTGGTTTCTTCCCCAGTCGTCATTGTTCCTGTTTCTGTGTCATGTTGGTGCGCTGTTCGTGTTTCTTGTTGTGTGCATTTATTTATTAAACGTATTCACTCCCTGAACTTGCTTCCTGACTCTCAGAGTACATCGTTATAGAATGACGACTCAACAAATGGAAGCATCAGGGAGTGTTTTTTTGTTTGTTTTTGTGTTGGAGGTGATGTCGGGCCCGGGTGTTGGAGTCGGAGCTACCTGGGAGGCCTCAGCGAATTTGTAGGCTCCCATGCCTCAGCGGGTTTTTTTATTTTGTATTTTTTTTTATTTTACCTTTATTTAACCAGGCAAGTCAGTTAAGAACAAATTCTTATTTTCAATGACGGCCTGGGAACAGTGGGTTAACTGCCTGTTCAGGGGCAGAACGACAGAACGACAGACCTTGTCAGCTCGGGGGTTTGAACTTGCAACCTTCCGGTTACTAGTCCAACGCTCTAACCACTAGGCTACCCTGCCGCCCCTTGATAGGCTCCCATGCCTCAGCGGGTTTGATAGGCTCCCATGCCTCAGCGGGTTTGATAGGCTCCCATGCCTCAGCGGGTTTGATAGGCTCCCATGCCTCAGCGGGTTTGATAGGCTCCCATGCCTCAGCGGGTTTGATAGGCTCCCATGCCTCAGCGGGTTTGATAGGCTCCCATGCCTCAGCGGGTTTGATAGGCTCCCATGCCTCAGCGGATTTGATAGGCTCCCATGCCTCAACCGAGGCAACCAAGGAGGTCTCAGCCAGCTCATCGGACTCTCACTGCTCAGCCGGTTGTCAGGTTTCTGCGCCTCAGCGGAGGCGACCGGTCCGCTCCGGATCCCTGGGATCGTCCCTGTGGTTGGAGCCGACCGCGCCGGGGAGGGGGTACTGTCACGTATGCTCTCCCTCCAGCGCTCTAGGTCGTCATGCTCCAGCGCCTCAGCCGGATCAACAGGTTCCCTCACCTTAGCAGAGGTGACCAGTCCGCTCCTGATCCCTGGGATCATCATCTTGGTCGGCGTCCTGCGGCTAGAGCCGCGCTTCGGGGAGGGGATACTGTCACGTGTGCTCCCTCTCCGGCCTCTAGGTCACCAGGCTGCTCGTTATGGCGCACGCCTGTCACCAGCATTACGCGCATCTGCGCATAATGACACTCACCTGAATTCCATCACCTCCTTGATTATCTGCCCTTTATATGTCACTCCCTTTGGTTTCTCCCCCAGTCGTTTCTGTGTCATGTTGGTGAGCTGTTCGCGTTTCTTGTTGTGTTCGTTTATTTATTAAAAGGTATTCACTCCCTGAACTGGCTTCTCGACTCTCACCATACATCATTATATGTAGCTAGTTAACATTTAATAGAGAATTTTTGAGAGCCTTTCCATCTACCAGAAGACGACAGTTAGACCTTTCATTAGCATCGCTATATTTTTCCTGTTCCTTAATTGTTTGAAACCTGGACATTTTCATTCTTATTATGAGGCATGTCTTACCTTGCTTATAGCCAAAATCTCACTTGAAGCAATTATTTTCTAAAGACTTCCAAATATTGCCGTAGGCCTACCTACGCCTAAATTGGGAAGATCTGTTCCATCAGCCTTATTAATTTATACAGTGTATATCTCCACTACACTACTTTGACACTCATCGTGGGGATTAAGAAGTGAGAATAGGCAATGCCCTCTGAAAACTAAGTGGGTATCTGACATATACCTGAGTATTCCATCCACTACACTAACTGAATGGATATTCATCAAATGCATCAGAATCTCTCATGGCTTCACGTTAAAAACAAATTACTATCCAGTCTTCTGGTTCTCTTTAGGAATGTTATACTTAAAAAAAAAAAAAAATGGTATTTTTCAGTCCAACTAGTACATACTTTGCAACACGCATAACCACCAAACCAGACAGGCAAATTCAGGGCAGCTAAAACAACTCAATCCAAGGACAAATCGACTTAAATCTACAGTTTTATATAGAGCTATAGCTGAATGGAACTTTTTACCAATACATATTTTTCAGGCATAAAGTAAATCCACCTTCAAGAAAAAAATGTAAGAACATCTAATGTGATAGACCATATGACTGGACAGGAAATAGAAAGAACATCTAATGTGATAGACCATATGACTGGACAGGAAATAGAAAGAACATCTAATGTAATAGACCATATGACTGGACAGGAAATAGAAAGAACATCTAATGTGATAGACCATATGGCTGGACAGGAAATAGAAAGAACATCTAATGTGATAGACCATATGGCTGGACAGGAAATAGAAAGAACATCATAATTACCTGTATTGTCTACTTGTTGAATGTTTGAAGTCTTGATTGTGGTTGTTTGTAATGTCTTGTTAATTGGTGTTGGACCCCAGGAAGATTGGCTAGCGTTACAGTGTTAGCTAATGGGGATCCATTAATTGCAAAATTACACCACTGAACAACACCCTACCCTTCTCCATATTTGTCACTAGACATTTAGTTTGAGTCATTCTTGTCCACCCCTTATTGTAAAGTGAATGAATAATAGTGGCCATCCTTTTCCCTGAGGTGTGCCCTTGTTTACAAACCATGTTCCTCTAACATTTTCTCTGTATTCAACATGGCCCTATTTTGGCTCCGAAGACATACAGTAAGATGTTACTGTACAATATTTCAGAGACAGTCATGTTTCATCCTATTTTTGAGTCATTTTGAAATCAACAGCTGAATGGGTTTTAATCTGCTGAATGGTATTTTGAACCTGATCTGTCATTTGTGTCCCTCTGAGCCTTACTCTGTGGGTTTCATGGCCATTATGAATGCAGTCTTAAATAGGTGGTGGGTGGCACACGAGACAAATAAGAACTGGACATGGGAATGGATTTTTCAATCAACTCCACCCTGTGTGCAAAGAGCACAGTCGTTACCCTGGATTTAGTGCTGCCAATCTGTTATCTCTCTAACAAACAAGAGTCCAAGTCCACTTCCCAAATGGCACCCTACTCCCTTTAAAGTGCACTACTTTGGTCAAAAGTAGTGCACTATATCATAGGGAATAGGGTGCCATTTGGGATACAGCCCATTTTCCACGCTACAATCGTCATGTTCCGATCAGATAGCTGTTACTGAAGGACAGAGCTCAGGGATGTATTCATTACGGCACCAGTACACCGTAGCAAAACGTTTTGCAACGGAAAACTAAAAACGAGACATGTTCAGAGGTTACTTTATGAAAAGTCATACCTTAGTGTCATGCCTGTTGGAAACATTCCAATGATGGCTGCAGCCATGCTTTTTGAATGACAGTATGCTTGGTCACACAACACATTCCTCTCAGCAACTGTTAGTTAGACATTCTTTAGTTCTTAACTTTATGGAAATTGAGTCAGTCACCCCAAATAACTTTTAGACTTCAACAAGCCACAAAAAGCCAGCAGTTAGTCATCTCCCAGTAGGTTTATAGTTTGGTTGAGGGTCAGTATCTCTCTGCTCTGTAAGCCAGCGGCCTGACTAGAAACACTTACTAAACAGGAAAACAAAATCAAATATTGCAATCACTAGCCCGCCTGGCAGTCGGAAAAGGTCATCTCACACATGCCTGTGCGCCGGTTTCCATAGCAACATGTATTAACATCTTTAATTCATGCTGATTGTTCAGTTGCATTGGGGCATGACTGATGACTATCGAGGCTGACATCACCTGGCTGCAGTGTATACAGGGAAACTACATGGACAGGAGGACATAGCCTGACATGACCCCGTCACAACATGTCAACAGCCTCTCCTCATGAAATACCGAAGCTGCAGAACAATCTGAGCAATATGAAAATGTCCTTACCTATTGCAATAGACCTGCTAGAGTAGTGGTGTATAGCAAGAGCAGTGAACATTGAATACAGGCTTTGGCTGAGACTTCAGAGGATTGAGTGAAGCGTTGCGTATCGTGTCCATGCTTCAGTCTCGTGAATCAATGCTGGAGCTTTGAGTCAGTCTCAGGAAGTGAGAGGAGGGGATGAGAGTAACAGGGGGCAGTTAGTCAGGCAGCACAAACACAGAGAGATTACTATCAATTTAAGGAGCTGTGTGTGAGCACACCTGATTGAAACTGTTTCCAGGGTAGTTCTGGCAAGGTCCACAAACAATGAAGCAAATATTGGGACTGCAATTCCAAATCACTATCTGTGCCCTCCTCTAAATTGACACTTTGAAAGTTACACACTGTCAACTTGATTGTTTTTCACCTCACAGTTTAATCCTGTAAATTATCAGACAAATTCAATCTCTATAGGCTGTTTGTTCCCAGTCACTATGGACACTTTCACTTTTGTATGCTTTCAACTTGAGCAACCAACCCAGGAAGAAACAAATTACTTAAAAAAGCAACACGACAACTTAAGTGCAATGTGGCTCTTTAGTTCGCCACTAGGCCTCTTCATCTGATTGTAAATCAGCAGCCGCACATAAGTGACACTACAGCCAATGTAGAAATGCTTTTGATCAACTGACACAGGAAGTAAAAGTGACTCAGACAGTCGAGGCCAGGCATCCAAAAATAAACACAAGAGCTTGTAAATAACTCGTTGTTCTTTCCTCTCTGAGCCCATAGCTAGATGCCTTCAAATTGAGTCGTCTGTCTGGCTTCAGAGGAAGTGAACACAACACAATGAGATAACATTGTGTGTAGCAGCACAACAAGAACAAGGTCGAGGTGTTCTTACAGCAAGGTCGTGTTCACTTGGCATTAAACTGAAGAAAACAGGGCGGAAACAGAAGGATACTATCTGAAGCCTACACTGAAGTTCATGTGAACTTAAAGATGGCACACAGGTGACACAGGTGATTGGGGTTGCAGTCAGTGAATGAAGCTTCACCAGCTGTTAGTGACAGCAGTCACTCAACCACATGACACAAAATCTGACACAGGCAACGTGGGCTCCAGCATATAGTCATAGTAGGGCTCAGTTGCAGCAAAAACAAGAGCGTAACAGATTTTACTGTTGTCAAATGATACTAGCTAGGGGGAATCAAAGCTAATGCCCTATCCACATCCTCATGGGCCAGGAAAGATCTAGACATCTTAGTCGCCTCATTAGAAAGGGTAATATTGTCCCTCACCTTACCAATAATCTACAATTTACACAAGCCTGTACGCTGTGCCAAGACACAACAGAGGAAAATGAAACGTTAAACCTTGACAGCATCACTTCTGAATGTGGTGGTAGACCATCAAAACACTCCACTAACTGCAACCAAGAATAACATTCTGCTTGTCCTGAACATTACAGGAGGGTTTCCCAGACACAGATTAAGCCTAGTCCCAGACTAAAAGGCACACTTCAATAGAGATTGTCCATTGAAAGGGATTTTTAGTCCAGGACTAGACCTAATCTGTGTCTGGGATACCGGCCCTACAGTACATCCAATATCAATAAGGTCAAAGCTGAGTGAGACAGGCAAGGCAGCGTATTGTACAATATAGTACATAATATAGAGAAAATGCTATTGAGGAGGTAGAACAGTCAGAGTGAGCTGGTGACACTTTATGTAACTTGCTCTTATCCCTGTGTAGTAATACAGTAATTACTATGCTCCATGGCGACAACATGTTTATACAACATTACTAGAGTAATAATAGAGGTACTGCACAGGTGTAAAAGCAGGGTCATGGTACGTGTTACACATTAGTCCATGGCATTGTGTACATGTCTTGACACCTGTTCGGACACTGTACACCTTATGCTATTGCTGTGCTTTTAGCATGCAGAACAATTCCCTCAATTCTGGTGTGAGTCAAACAAGGGTAAGTCAGTGAAGTCGATGGGAAAACACACTGCATTAATGGCAGCTAAATTGACCTTCTCCGCATGAATGATGGAGTTATCGCAAATGCAATTAGAAAACGTTTTGAGGCTACAACATCACATTGAACAGCAAACGACTGAAAACTGAAGTAAATGGAACTCATCACCACACAGAGGCCTTAGATGAACTTTTCCACATCGCTATCAAATATGCCAACGGAATAATCATTAGATACTGTTTGATATGAAAAACATGGTTTCCATGGGATGAGTATTGTATTACATAGCCTTTAATATAGATACAGCATTTAATATAGATAATTAGTCTATACCCATATATAATACTAAAAGGAGGAAGTGTTCTACAATGTGATTAATTTTCATCTCTCTTCTTAAAATGCTTATCTTTATAATAATAGATATGGCTACAAACAAATAGGTTTTGGAAAGTTTAGAAAGTAATAATGTTTTGGTTTTCCTCCCAATGAGCAGCATAGCTACCATTTTTCTGGTCACCATAGCAGCGCTGCCGCCACTTATCAAGGTTACATAATAAAGTGGCCCGCACTCTTAGAGGTATAATTTGTTTCGTACTGGAAATACGGTTCTCTCTTGTCAATAGCTATTGAACCAAGCATGCATGAACATGAAGATGGTATATTCTAAATCATGGGTGGATGGAGAACAATCCACACCTAATACAATATTTAAATCTTCAATAACTCTTACACAACGCGTGACATGACATTGAAAATTATATATTCTGATTCGGGGGAGGATGGAGAAAAACACATGGCTTTTAAATTGTATTTTTTTTACTTCAACAAAAACGTGTATTTTTCTCCGTCCTCCCCTGATTCAGAATATAGCATTTTCAGTCACAGCACACTTCGTGTAAGAGCTATTGAAGTTTGAAAGCCGGAAGAAAATAAATGTATATTGACATTTCAATGAACAAAAAACCTATGGTTATTCTCCATTCTCCCTTGATTCAGATTATATCATTTTCATAGTCATGCGCACTTCGTGTAAAAACTGTTGACGATTGTAATCCAAAATATTTGACAAATAAATAATAACGTGTGGATTGCTCTCCATCCACCCCTGATTCAGAATATAGCATCTTCAAAGTGATGGAATGCTTGGTTCAATAGCTATTGACAAGAGAAAACCGAATATCCACCTTAAATAAAATATAAAGCGAATTTTACCCCGGTCCCGCACCCAACATTGAAAAATACTTTTCCCTGACCCTCACCATTTTAGTGAGAGAAAGACATCAAACATCCTGATGGCCTACAGCGATTTCTCCCTGCAAAAAAAAGTTATACTGTATCCTAAATAATGCCATTTATTCCAATAAGAAAACTGTTAGGCTACCTAGTGGCTATTAAAATAGTAATAATTTAAGAGTAGTAAACACTTTAGGTGTGCTGGCCTGCACATGTTAAAAACGTATATGTAAACAACAGGTGTAAACAATAATATAGGCCTACATTATAGCCTATATTTCTTGCACATTTTTCTTGTCATTAGGCTTTATTACACCGAATTGCCCCCATTATAGATATAGCCGTTATATATTCCAACAAACAAGAGCTGCAGTCGTAGGCTATTCAGTGCCTTTCCAGACTGCCTAATAAAATATTGACAGAGACCCAAAATAACCATATGTGCGTCTCCTCGCAGCTGTGGGAACATTATGATCCTTCATAATCACAGATAAATAGATGTAGGCTACTCACCGAATTTCCTGTCTGCAGAGGCTAGAAAATAGGTTTGGGAAACAAGTAGGACGAGAAAAATGTAAATCGAATCCATGCTTCGCATGCAGGATAGAGAGAGAGATGGAGATGGAAGGTAGGGGAGGATGCAGGGCGTTTCAGGCAGTAGCTCCTTGGGTCTCAGCTCCTGCAGTCAGCCTCACTACGATGATCAGCACTAAGAACACAACATAAACCGCTTTGGCCCCTCCTAGCAGACGTCAAGGAGAAGCGCACGTGCAGAGAGCGCAGCCAGCACGTCATTGAGCGCACACAACAATACCCACTGAGTATACAAAACATTAAGAACACCTGCTCTTTCCATGACATACAGTGCATTCGCAAAGTATTCAGACCTCTTGACTTTTCCTACATTTTGTTACGTTACAGCCTTATTCTAAAATGTATTAAATTAATTTGTTTCCACATCAATCTACACACAATACCCCATAATGAAGAAACAAAAACAGGTTTTTAGATGTTTTGCAAATTTATAAAAAAAAATATACATCTTATTTACATAAGTATTCAGACCCTTTGCTATGAGACTCAACATTGAGCTCAGGTGCATCCTGTTTCCATTGATCATCCTTCAGACATTTCTTCAACTTGATTGGGGTCCACCTGTGGAAGAAGTTTGGAACCACAAAGACGCTTCCTAGAGCTGGCCACCCGGGAAACTGAGCAATTGGGAGAAGGGTCTTGGTCAGAGAGATGACCAAGGACCCGATGGTCACTCTGGCAGAGCTCCAGAGTTCCTCTGTGGAGATGGGAGAACCTTCCAGAAGGACAACCATCTCCGCAGCACTCCACAAATCAGGCCTTTATGGTAGAGTGGCCAGACAGAAACCCCTCCTCAGTAAAAGGCACATGACAGTCTGATCGGAGTTTGCTTAAAGGCACCTAAAGGACTCTCAGACCATGGGAAACAAGATTCTTGCATCTGATGAAACCACGATTGAACTTCGGCCTGAATGCCTGGAGGAAACCTGGTACGGTGGTGGCAGCCTCATGCTGTTGGGATGTGTAATGTCATACCCAAGAAGACTCAAGGCTGTAATCGCTGCCAAAGGTGTTTCAACAAAGTACTGATAAAGGATTTGAATACTTATGTAAATGTGATAGTTTTTTATTTTTAATACATTTGCTAAAACTTCTAAATCCAGTTTTTGCTTTGTCATTTGTGTATAGATTGATGAGGGGGGGAAACGATTTAATACATGTAATACATTTTAGAATAACTTAACAAAATGTGGAAAAAGTCAAGGGGTCTGAATACTTTCCGAATGCACTGACTTGGTAAATCCAGGTGAAAGCTATGATCCCTTATTGATGTCACTTGTTAAATCCACTTCAATCAGTGTAAATGAAGTGGAGGAGACAGGTTAAAGGAGGATTTTTAAGCCTTGAAAAGCAATGAACAGCAGAATGAATGTGCCAAATGAAATGCCAATATATGCCTTCTGTTATAATTTAGGAAGTAATAACAGTAGTCCTACTGCATGTATACTATGAGGACATTCACAGAAAATTCCAACTGACAGCATTTGTTCCAGGAAATCCCAAACATTAGATCTACCTTTCTAGCATGAATCACTCTCTCTCATTCCATCTCTCTCTCTCTCTCATTCCATCTCTCCCTCTCATTCCATATATCTCTCTCTCATTCAATCTCTCTCTCTCATTCCATATCTCTCTCTCTCATTCCATCGCTCTCTCTCATTCCATCGCTCTCTCTCTCATTCCATCGCTCTCTCTCTCATTCCATCGCTCTCTCTCATTCCATCGCTCTCTCTCTCATTCCATCGCTCTCTCTCATTCCATATCTCTCTCTCATTCCATCTCTCACTCTCTCATTCAATCGCTCTCTCTCTCATTCCATCTCTCCCTCTCATTCCATATCTCTCTCTCTCATTCCATCGCTCTCTCTCTCATTCCATCGCTCTCTCTCTCATTCCATCGCTCTCTCTCTCATTCCATCGCTCTCTCTCTCATTCCATCGCTCTCTCTCTCATTCCATCGCTCTCTCTCATTCCATTCCTCTCTCTCTCTCTCCCCGTCTCTCCACATCATTCTGTGGCACAGGTTCTCTCTCTCATGCAATAATACATAATCACATCTGTTATTGCAGCATCCTGCTTTGGTGTGATCTTCAGATAGAGAACCTTTAATATGTAGAAGACCTAATGTGCAGACTTTGAAGAAACAGCTGAGAAAGGTGGGAATTGAGAACGGTAAGGTGGTTTGAGTTGACTGACATCCCTCCCTCTCTCTGAAACTAATGACCAGATAAATAAAAGTCAACCAAGGTAATACAAATGGTAAAACAATCTCAGATCAGGTGAGTCAATCATCGTGATCACACTGACACATACACCATTTACAAAACCATCCCTCAAATGGCATCTTCCGTGACTCATTTGCAGTGATATAGCTCAAGTAAATGAAATCAGTAAGACATTCAAATGAATGAAAACAATATGACACACAAATAAAAAAATAAGCATTAGTTCAAATTCAGAGCAAGTTCTACCAATAAAAGTTTGATAACAGTGGGACATTAGAATAAAGTCCAAGGAGCCAAAGTAATATACAGCTTGTTGCTGTGTAAACACTCTTTATCATTTAAAAGACATAAGGCAAAAGACATAAGGAGACGTTCTCAAACATGGTAATTGTAAAAAGATTGTACTTTTAAATATCTGAATATTTGTGGATTTAAGGCATAAGATAAACAAGTACATAGAGATGGCAAACCAATTCGGAACAAGAGGAGGATAGGAGCCTCACTCCAGAGACAGTTTTCATTTGATGTCTTACATACAACTGACAAAATCAAGGAACCACTTGAGGGGTACAAAGTATATTGAAAAGCAGGTGTTTCCACACGGGTGTGGTTCTTGAGTTAATTACACGATTAATATCCCATTATACTTAGGGTCACGTATAACAATGCCAAGTTGCCCATTATTTTATCTCCCAAGAAGAAGAAGAGACCTCAGTGACATTAAAAGAGGGGCCTCAAAGGAGTATAGGGGGTTTAAAGGGTATGTGAAGGGGCAGATTGGCCATCTGGCAAATGCCAGATGGGTTGAACCATCTTTTAGTTGGGTGGGCTGGTCGAAATTATAGAAACAGTTGAAGTCGAAAGTTTACATACACTTAGGTTGGAGTCAATTAAACTCGTTTTTTTTTTAGAGTTAATATTTTTGCTCTATATCGTATGAAATAGCGGGCTTTTACCACTTAATCAGGGAAGGGGGGATTCGAGGAACACATGTGACAGGTACTAACTTGCCATAGCCTAAAAAGTCCTTAGCTATTGACTTATGTGTACTAAAAGCCAATCTATCTATACACGCACATGTGACAGGCACTAATTTGTAGTTAGGCTGTTTTAAGGTATTATAAGCCAATGCTAATATATAAAGGCATTTATTCAGTGATTTTCTTCTTTGTCTAATATGTGTTTATTCATTCACAACTAGGATGTTGCTGGGCTCAGCACAGACAGTGTGGTCTCCTGGTCTCAGTGATGCTAGGCTTAGGTATTGACAAATCACATTTTATTTGTCACATGCACCAAATACAACAGGTGTAGTCTTTTAAAAAATTGGGGGCCTTCCTCTGACACCACCTAGTATATAGGTCTGCCACGCCTATATACTAGGGGTGTTTCTAGGTATTATATTTCTATGTGTTTGTGTGTGTGTGTGTATGGTTCCCAATTGGAGGCAGCTGATAATCGTTACCTCTAATTGGGGATCATACTTAGTGTGTCCTTTTTCCCACCTGCTATGTGGGATATTGTTTTGTATGAGTGCCTATGTGCGCTACGTATTTCACAATCATTATATCTTTGTTGTTTTGGAATGTCACTATCATTAAAATGTGGAACTCTACTCACGCTGCGCCTTGGTCCAATTATTCATACGACGGTCGTGACAGAATATCCCCCCTAGTCAGGACCAAGCAGCGTGCCCAGGAGGTGAAGGAGAGTTGGTCATGGGCAGAGATACTAGGTGGATGCGAGACCCTTCCTTGGCGGGACTCATCGAGGAGTAAAGGAGGACAGCGACAACGCCGGGGTCCGCTGCCACAAACAGACCAAGGGCAACCAAGTTTTTTTTTGGGGGGGGGCACAAGGGGCGGTCGGCCTAGCCGATGAGAGAGCCAGAGACCGTCTGGGAGTCGATGGAGCAGTTTGAGGAGGGATATTGGAGAGAGATGTTGGCTAGGAGTATGCTGCAGCGCAGGCGTTTTGAGGAGAGTGTCATCAGTCCGGTGCAACCTGTGCAAAATCTTTTCAGTCTCCTGAGGGCCTAAAAGATGTTGTCGTGCCCTCTTCATGACTGTCTTTGTGTGTTTGGACCATGATAGTTTGTTGGTGATGTGGACACCAAGGAAATTGAAACTCTCGACCCACTCCACTTCAGCCCCGTCGATGTTAATGGGAGCCTGTTCGGCCCTCCCTTTTCCAATAGTCCACGATCAGCTCCTTTGTCTTGCTCACAATGAGGGAGATGTTGTTGTCCTGTCACTCTGACCTCCTCCCTATAGGCTGTCTCATCGTTGTCAGTGATCAGGCCTACCACTGTTGTGTTGTCAGCAAACTTAATGATGGTGTTGGAGTCATGCTTGGCCATGCAGTCGTGGGTGAACAGGGAGTACAGGATAGGACTAAGCATGCACCCCTGAGGGGCCCCTGTGTTGAGGATCAGCGTGGCAGATGGGCTGTTGCCTACCCTTAGTACCTGGGGGCGGCCCGTCAGGAAGTCCAGGATCCAGTTGCAAACGGAAGTGTTAAGTCCCAGGGTTCTTAGCTTAGTGATGAGCTTTGTGGGTTCTGTGGTGTTGAACGCTGAGCTGTAGTCAATGAATAGCATTCTCACATTGGTGTTCCTTTTGTCCAGATGGGAAAGGGCAGTGTGGAGCACGATTGAGATTGTGTCATCTGTGGATCTGTTGGGGCGGTATGCGAATTGAAATGAAATCAAACTCCGGGGGGAGGGAGAGTGGGGGGAGAGGCCCGAAACAGAACAATTTAGGTAAACTTTTCAAATGTCGACAAAACAAAATACGATAGACAAGGTGGGATCTTTTTGTGGTGGTAAAATTAATTATACCAGAAATGTCAGTGGAAATACTTTTATGAGCAAATATGGATATAATAACCATCATAGTTCCTAGGCCGTCAATGAAAATAAGAATTTGTTCTTAACTGACTTGCCTAGTAAAATAAAGGTAAAATAAAAAAAATAAAAAATATGGAAGTAAACTTGGAGTTACGCGATGACATGTTGTGTGGTCCTCCCACTATGACTAGTTGGGAAAAGCATGCAGTTTATTAGGCTCCAGATTAAGTAAATTATGAACATCACAGGGTGGTGAAAGTGCAAGGTAATGAGTTTAAATTGAGATTTTTGTCATCACTGGCACACACTTTACCCCATAACGTCAACGTGAATTTATGTTTAGTCATTTTTACTAATAAATTAAAAAAATAAAAGCTGTAATGTCTTTAGTCAATAGGTTTAAGCTTAAATAAGTTTGGGAGTAAAAAGTGATTATTAAATCACATAATAAATTACATGGACTCTTGTGTGCAATTACAGTGTTTAACATGATTTTTAATGACTACCTCATCTCTGTACCACACACATACAGTTTGTATGGTCTCTCAGTCGAGCAGCGAATTCTACACAGATTCAACCACAAAGACCAGGGAGGTTTTCCAATGCCTCATAAAGAAGGGCACTTATTGGTAGATGGGTAAAAAAAAATCAGACAGTGATCATCCTTTTGAGCATGGTTAAGTTGTCAATTACGCTTTGGATGGTGTATAAATACACCCAGTCACTACAAAGATACAGGTGTCCTTCCTAACTTAGTGGCTGGAGAGGAAGGAAATTGCAAAGGGATTTCACCATGACGCCAATGGTGACTTTAAACAGTTACAGAGTTTAATGGTTGTGATAGGAGAAAACTGAGGATGGATCAACACAAGGCCAAATCCACATTGGAGTTGAGTGGTTGAGTTACAGTTTTGACAAATCTACTTAAAAATCTATGGCTAGACCTGAAAATGGTTGTCTAGCAATGATCAACAACCAATTTGATAGCGCTTGAAGAATTTTGAAAAGATAAATGGGCAAATGTTGCAAAATCCAGGTGTGGAAAGCTCTTAGAGATTTACACAGAAATACTCACAGCTGTAATCATTGCCAAAGGTGCTAAGTACAGATTCAGGGGTGTGAATACTTATTCAAATTAGATATTTCTTGATTTCATTTTCAATACATTTGCACACAAACAAGTAAGCATGTTTTCACTGTCATTATAGGGTATTGTGTGTAGATGGGTGTGAACACAAGTGAATGTGTGGTCATCCTGTCTGGGTTGGCGCCCAAACTCAGTGCCTCTTTGCTTGACATCATGGGAAAATCAAAAGAAATCAGTCAAGACCTCAGAAAAAAATTTGTAGACCTCCACAAGTCTGGTTCATCCTTGGGAGCTATTTCCAAAACGTCTGAAGGTACCACGTTCATCTTTACAAACAATAGCACGCAAGTATAAACACCATGGGACCACGCATCCATCATACCACTCAGGAAGGATACGCGTTCTGTCTCCTAAAGATGAATGTACTTTGGTGAGAAAAGTGCAAATCAATCCCAGAACAGCAGCAAAGGACCTTGTGAAGATGCTGGAGGAAACAGGTACAAAAGTATCTATATCCCCAGTAAAAATGAGTCCTATATCGACATAACCTGAAAGACCGCTCAGCAAATAAGAAGCCACTGCTCCAAAACAGCCATAAAAAAGCCAGACTACGGTTTGCAACTGCACATGGGGACAAAGATCGTACTTTTTGGAGAAATGTCCTCTGGTCTGATGAAACAAAAATAACTTTTGGCAATAATGACCGTCGTTATGTTTTGAGGAAGAGGGGAAAGCTTGCAAGCCGAAGAACACCATCCCAACCGTGAAGCACTGGGGTGGCAGCATCATGTTATGGGGGGTGCTTTGCTGCAGGAGGGACTGGTGCACTACACAAAATAGATGGCATCATGGGGCAGGAAAAGTATGTTGGTATATTGAAGCAACATCAGTCAGGAAGTTGAAGCTTGGTTGCAAATGGGTCTTCCAAATGGACAATGACCGAAGCATACTTCCAAAGTTGTGGCAAAATGGCTTAAGGACAACAAAGTCAAATTATTGGAGTGGCCATCACAAAGCCCTGACCTCAATCCTATAGAACATTTGTGGGCAGAACTGAAAAAGTGTGTGCGAGCAAGGAGGCCTACAAACCTGATTCAGTTACACCAGCTCTGTCAGCAAGAATGGGCCAAGATTCACCCAACTTATTGTGGGAAGCTTGTGTAAGGCACCCGAGACGTTTGACCCAAGTTAAACAATTTAAAAGCAATGCTACCAAATGCTAATTGAGTGGATGTAAACTTCTAAACCACTGGGAATGTGATGAAAGAAATAAAAGCTTAAATAAATCATTCTCTCTACTATTATTCTGTCATTTCACATTCTTAAAATAAAGTGGTGATCCTAGCTGACCTAAGACTGGGATTTTCTACTAGGATTAAATGTCAGGAATTGTGAAATCTGATTTTAAATGTAGGTGTATGTAAACTTCCGACTTCAACTGTAAGTGCCTTTGAGCAAGGTATGATAGCAGGTGCCTGGCGCACGGGTTTGTGTCAAGAAATGCAGCACTGCTGGGTTTTCAAGCACAACAATTTCAATAATTGTCCACCACCCAAAGGACATCAAGCCAACTTGACATGACTGTGGGAAGCATTGGAGTCAACATTGGCCAGAATCCCTACTGAACGCTTAACACCTTAACAGTCCATGCCCCGACGAATTGAGGCTGTTCTGAGGGCGAAAGGGGTGGGGAGTGCAACTCAATATTAGGAAGGTGCTCTTAATGTTAGATAGGGCCCTGTGTTTTGGTTCATCATGTCACATGACCTGGATTTTTAATTTCAACCCTTTTTCGTTGTATCCAATTGATAGTTAGTCTTTTCCCATCGCTGCAACTCCCGTACGGACACTGCTTCTTGACACAATGCCCGCTTAACCTGGAAGCCAGCCGCATCAATGTGACGGAGGAAACACCATATACCTGGCGACCGTGTCAGCGTGCTTTGCGCCCGGCCCGCCACAGGAGACACTAGTGCGCGATTGGACAAGAACATCCCTGCCGGCAAAACCCTCCCCTAACCCGGAAGACGCTGGGCCAATTGTGCACCGCCACATGGGTCTCCCGGTCGCGACTGGCTGTGACAGAGCCTGGACTCGAACCAGGATCTCTAGTGGCAGTTAGCACTGCAATTACTTCCCAGTCCACCCCTGTGTGTGTATGCGCGCGCGTGTCTCTCACTCACCAGATCTCAACCCAAGTGTACACTTATGGGAGATTCTGAGTGTTCTCCACCACCATCAACAAAACACCAAATTATGGAATTTTTCCATGGAAGAATGGTGTCGCATCCCTCCAAGGTGCATTGAAGCTGTTCTGGGTCGTGGTGGCCCAAAGCCCCATGAAGACACTTTATGTTGGTGGTTTCTTTATTTTGGCAGTTACCTGTAGGTACGCATACAACTACTTTTTAAAAAAGGACAGAGGTTGCAGAAATATGAGAACACATCAGAACTGATACATTAGGCTACAAGCCACTATGTTACAGCTTAAACATGGTACAATCTAAAATGCTTTCATTATGATACATCATTACTATGGTAACCAGATCAATAAAGTCATAACAGAGTGTTTACATGTGTTACAGATATCCAGGTACAGGTGACATAATCAATAAAGGTGAGGGGGCCGTATATGCCAAGTGTCTCCGAGTAGGAGTGCTGATCTAGGATCATTTCACACCTATAACGTAAACCAAAACATTGTGTTTTTTGCAAGCGATTGCAGTAAAGAGAAGCGTTGAATAAGATGTGCATGCTGAAATGTGTTCGTAGAACAAAAACATGAAGACTGGTGCATTTATTGACAACAAGCATGATAAATATATTTCATCTGTCGTGATTTCAGAGTTGGGAAATCAATTATCATAAGCCACAATGATTTGAAGAAGGCTGGAATATCACTGTGAGGTTAACTCAGCCAAGTTCTGTTATTATTACTGTTAACACTATGCTGATGCTTTGAAAGATTTTAAACATGCATAAACGAATAGTGTGCAAATATATTTGGTTTAGTTAAAACCCCACAGACAAGTATTTCATTTCATTGTCTCTTTGGTGGCGAAGTACTATACATATATATATACTATTTCCCTTAGAGGATAGACGGGTCGTAGTTCAACTTAGCTCTGATATAGTTTGCATGTAGTTTGTTGAATTATAAAATAGTCATTGTGACCAAGCAAAACCCTCCACTACAAACATTATAATAAACCTTCTCTTTAGTCCTCATTGTCATTGTACATATTTACATATTCATATGTTGTACATTCCCGACATAAAACAAGGCAGCAAAACCTGCTGTAACAGCCGTAGCAAGAAAATATATATTTTGTTACAGTCCTCAATCATTTTATTTTAAAATATGGATTAAAAAAATGTAGAATTAGTTTGAACACATACTCCCTTTCTTACTATTGCACTGGATCATTTCTAAGTGGGGAGAGATAACGATGCAACTGATGTGAATAAATGAATATCAAAATGTATATATTTTTTTACAATTGCAAGTCATGTAAATAAACGATAATTTAAAAAAGGGAAAACCACCCAAAAAGTTGTTCATGGATTTAAAAGCAATTGTATGAAAAAGGCCAATACGTTTGCTCAGGGGCCGTATATGCCAAGTGTCTCCGAGTAGGAGTGCTGATCTAGGATCATTTCACACCTAACTATGTAATTGTATTCATTGTTATCCAAAAAGCAAAACTTATCCTAAAACAGCACTACTCTATAGACACTGCTTGACACTTACAGTAGGGCCCTAGTGGCAATGCCACGTTGGTGAAGACTTGATTAGGTCCTCCTCTACCTCTCGTAGTCTACAGCTGCTGGAGAGTTTTTCTCAGACCATCCTCACTCAACTCATACCTAGTAGCAAAGACAGGAGACACATTGTAAATTTAAAATAAAAAAAATCTAGAATAACAAACACACAGTCTTATTCTATGCTTGATTCCTTGATATTCAGATCTTATGATGAAAGTTCTTATTAAATTATTATAAGAAGTCCCCAAATATGTGTGTGAACACGACTGGACTTAATTGTACTAATAATTGTACAAAATAAATAAATAAACAAATGAAGTATTTCACTGACCATTGTGTCCATCCCTTGACGATATCCTCGTGAGTCAAATCCACCAGCACCTGTCAAGATGACACGATATGAAGGAGGGAAAGTGAGCTTTGGACAGGTAATGATGTGTATTCACATTTACTGTATGTTATCGAATAACAGAAGGGGCATGCATGGATAGACACAGTTCTGCAGTAGGAGGAGAGGTCCAGTCTCACCTTCCCCAGCAGCCCTTTGTGTTTGGAAAAGATATTTCCTCCGTTCTTTACCGCCACATCCAGAGTCCTCCTGTGCAACTCCACGACCGACACACCAAACTCAAATCTGACAACACATGCACACAAACAATTCAATTATACAATGACTACCAGTAGACTACCAGTAAATCCACTGGTGTTTGATGGTAAGAGGAACAAAGATGAATGTTGAAACTTACATCTCATCGTAAACAGGGTTCAGGTCCTTCTTGTGCGTGTGGGTTTTCCTCCTCCCAGACCTTCGCTTGTCAGGTAGAAGATAGAGCCGCACATACGGATCCGACCCATGATCTGTGAACGCAATCAGGTTTCTGTGGAGAGTGGGAGAGAGAAAGAGAGAGTGGAGGTAGAGAGATAGATAAAAAAAGAACACACCGTTTCACATCATTTGAGGTAGCCCTTTACACTTGTTGATACAAATGACAGATTTGGGCACTGATAAGCGCCTAAATTGGAACGCAGTGGCTGTACAGTAACACACTATAAATTATATCAGAGCTCAGGCTCTGCGCTTCACAGCACTGTATGGCGTGAAACCCTGGGTTGTTCTGAACAGAATGAGCCTGTTTGTCTGTTGTGAAGAGAATTCACCGCGGCACACCTGAATGCACTTATGACTCCTTTCTATGCGCACAAAATAATTACAATATTTTTCTCTGAATTGCCTTCTGAAAGCCAAACACTAAGATCATATTTTATTACTTAGCTAGTCATTTTGGCAATAGAACAAGCTTTCAAATGATGCCCAACTGACCATATTGCAATTTATAATGGTCAATTTTTGGATTGCATAAACAACAGTAATTGTCGGTTGGAGGGGATGCTGGGTTGTGTTCCAAACAAAAACAACTACAAGTGTCCTTGCTCTAGTTCCTCAATGGCAAAGCTAGGAAAGCTAAAAAATAGCACCTTATAGTTGATGACTCTTCTTTGAGTCATAAAAGTGCATTGAAATTGCTTAGGGAGTGTGGCCAGATATTCAGATTTCATTATCAACACATGAGGTGAAAAGTACAGCAAATGTAACATGCACATAAAATCAACAGTGTAATGTTTGGATTCAGTCTTGTGTCAGGTGAACTGTTGGGTCCTCAACTTTGGTCTAATAATTTTCTCATAATCTCCAAACTGTTCCCTTTCAATTGCTACCATGCTTACGCTTTTCATATTGTCTGTAAAAAAAAAAAAAACATTTACATTTAGCCCTGTCCATATAGGCCAATTCCCACAAGTGTAATGGGTTAAAATAAAATGATCCAAAATGATTATATTATTGCGCATCAAGTCTGTGGTCAAAGAAAAAGGCTTGTACATTGAATAAAAATGAGTGGATAAAGCTGATAACAGAATATGATACATTCTCCAATAGTTAGTGTATAGAGTAACATGTGGAAGCTACAGTATGGATGCATCCTAAATGGCCTTTGGGACGCGGGACCTAAGTCTCCCGCCATGTCTCTTACCGGCAGGCATGCAAAACCACAATGAGCTTGTTCCTCTGAGGGCTGTGTCTGACAGTCAATTGCACCTCACCCAGGGGCAAATGACCGGCTGAGCCACTGTAGACAGAGACACACACATTAGTCACATTGTTCTGTAACAAAACAATCATTCACATTAGGTCTGTAATATAATCTGCAGGTTAGTCAATGTCGTTGCATTTCTTTGTATTGTGTCACAATGTGGTACTTGTATTTTGTATTTTATTAGGGATCCCCATTAGCTGCTGCTACTCTCCCTGGGGTCCAAACACATTAAGACACTTACATTACACATACAACTAAAGAAAAAACAGTACATCATATAACACTGTCAAGCCACCACATATCCACAACACAAAATGTGTGATACCACCATACAACAATATATGTGTGTGTAAAGTGCGTGTGCTATTGCCCGTGTGCGTATGCATGCATCTGTACCTGTGTGTGTGTGTGTGTGTGTGTGTGTGTGTGTGTGTGTGTGTGTGTGTGTGTGTGTGTGTGTGTGTGTGTGTGTGTGTGTGTGTGTACAGTGGGGCAAAAAAGTATTTAGTCAGCCACCAATTGTGAAAGTTACCCCACTTAAAAAGACGAGAGAGGCCTGTAATTTTCATCATAGGCACACTTCAACTATGACAGACAAAATGAGAAAAGAAAATCCAGAAAATCACATTGTAGGATTTTTAATGAATTTATTTGCAAATTATGGTGGAAAATAAGTATTTGGTCACCTACAAACAAGCAAGATTTCTGGCTCTCACAGACCTGTAACAACTTCTTTAAGAGGCTCCTCTGTCCTCCACTCGTTACCTGTATTAATGGCACCTGTTATCAGTATAAAAGACACCTGTCCACAATCTCAAACAGTCACACTCCAAACTCCACTATGGCCAAGACCAAAAAGCTGTCAAAGGACACCAGAAACAAAATTGTAGACCTGCACCAGGCTGGGAAGACTGAATCTGCAATAGGTAAGCAGCTTGGTTTGAAGAAATCAACTGTGGGAGCAATTATTAGGAAATGGAAGACATACAAGACCACTGATAATCTCCCTCGATCTGGGGCTCCACACAAGATCTCACCCCGTGGGGTCAAAATGATCACAAGAACGGTGAGCAAAAATCCCAGAACCACACGGGGGGACCTAGTGAACGACCTGCAGAGAGCTGGGACCAAAGTAACAAAGCCTACCATCAGTAACACACTATGCCGCCAGGGACTCAAATCCTGCAGTGCCAGACATGTCCCCCTGCTTAAACCAGTACATGTCCAGGCCAGTCTGAAGTTTGCTAGAGAGCATTTGGATAATCCAGAAGAAGATTGAGAGAATGTCATCTGGTCAGATTAAACCAAAATATAACTTTTTGGTAAAAACTCAACTCGTCGTGTTTGGAGGACAAAGAATGCTGAGTTGCATCCAAAGAACACCATACCTACTGTGAAGCATGGGGGTGGAAACATCATGCTTTGGGGCTGTTTTTCTGCAAAGGGACCAGGACGACTGATCCGTGTAAAGGAAAGAATGAATGGGCCCATGTATCGTGAGATTTTGATCGAAAACCTCCTTCCATCAGCAAGGGCATTGAAGATGAAACATGGCTGGGTCTTTCAGCATGACAATGATCCCAAACACACCGCCCGGGCAACGAAGGAGTGGCTTCATAAGAAGCATTTCAAGGTCCTGGAGTGGCCTAGCCAGTCTCCAGATCTCAACCCCATAGAAAATCTTTGGAGGGAGTTGAAAGTCTGTGTTGCCCAGCAACAGCCCCAAAACATCACTGCTTTAGAGGAGATCTGCATGGAGGAATGGGCCAAAATACCAGCAACAGTGTATGAAAACCTTGTGAAGACTTACAGAAAACGTTTGACCTCTGGCATTACCAACAAAGGGTATATAACAAAGTATTAAGATAAACTTTTGTTATTGACCAAATACTTATTTTCCACCATAATTTGCAAATAAATTCATTAAAAATCCTACAATGTGATTTTCTGGATTTTCTTTTCTCATTTTGTCTGTCATAGTTGAAGTGTACCTATGATGAAAATTACAGGCCTCATCTTTTTAAGTGGGAGAACTTGCACAATTGGTGGCTGACTAAATACTTTTTTGCCCCACTGTATGTGTCTCTTCACAGTCCCATAAGGTGTATTTTTATTCATTTTTTTATCTGATTCTACTGCTTGCCTCAGTTACCTGATGTGGAATATAGCTCCATGTAGTCACTCTATGTAGTACTGTGCACCTCTAGACTGTTCTGGACTTGTGGATTGTGAAGAGACCTCTGGTGGCATGTCTTGTGGTGTATGCCACAAATCTCTCTTTGGGCACCTGACCACACTACTGAACAATAGTCCAGTTGCGACAAAACTAGGTCCTTTAGGACCTACCTTGTTGATAGTGTTGTTAAGGCAGAGCAGTGCTTTGTTATGGACAGACTTCTCCCCATCTTAGCTATTGTTGTATGAACATGTTTTGACCATAACAGTTCACAATCCACGGTTACTCCAAATACACCTCAACTTGCTCAATTTCCACATTATTCATTACAAGATTTTATTGAGGTTTAGGGTTTATTGAGTGATTTGTCCCAAATACAATGCATTAGTTTTCAAAATATGTAGGACTATCTTATTTCTTGCCACCCATTCTGAAACTAACTGCAGCTCTTTGGTAAGTGCTGCAGTCATTTCAGTGACTCAAAGCCAGTGGCATGTCAATAAGTAAAGATTGAAAAAAAAGTAAGGGGCCTAGACAGCTGCCCTGGGGAATTCCTGATTTTACCTGGATTATGTTGGAGTGGCTTCCATTAAAGAACACCCTCTGTGTTCTGTTAGACAAGTAACTCTTTATCCACAATATAGCAGGGTGTGTAATGCAATAACAAATGTGTTTTTCCAGCAGCAGACTATGATCGATAATGTCAACAGTCGCACTGAAGTCAAACAAATCAGCCCCTACAATATTTTTATCATCATTTTCTCTCAGCCAATCATCAGTCATTTGTGTAAGTGCTGTGCTTGTTGAATGTCCTTCCCTATAAGTGTGCTGAAAGTCTTGTCAATTTGTTTACTGTAAAATGGTGTATATAGAATCAAATGCATTTGTCATGTGCTTCGTAAACAACAGGTATAGACTAACAGTGAAATGCTTACTTACGGGCCCTTGCCAACAATGCAAAGATAATTAAAAAAAAGAATATAACACAAGGAATAAATACAATGATAACTTGACTATATACAAGGGGTACCACTACGAGTCGATGTGTACAGGTACGAGGTAATTGAGGTAATACAGCTGTACATATAGGTAGGGGTAAAGTGACTAGGTGTGACAGATTAGACAATAAACAGTATCAGCAGCGTACTGTATATGATGAGTCAAAAGATAGTCAATGCAGATAACCAAATAGCTACCCGGACTAACAATTTAGCAGTCTTATGGATTGGGGGTCAAAGCTGTTAAGGGTGCTGTTGGCTCCAGACTTGGTGCATCGGTACTGCTTGCCATGCGGTAGCAGAGAGAACAGTCTATGACTTGTATGTGCATGTATCAATGTGTTTGTGTGTGCGCTTGCGTTCATACGTGCTTACTTCTGCAACTCGCTCAGCCTCTGCTGGAGCTCCTGTGTGGCGTACGGGTTGGAGATGTCCGAGGCGATACTGACAGTTGACCCAAAGTGGGCCAGGTGTTTGTGAGAGCCAGAGATGGCCAGGTTGGAGGTGCTCCTGCCTGCGTCGGCTAGGCCGATGCCTACCGGGCCCCCTGAGTAGGGCTCGCCACCCCCCCCTCTCCTGTGGAGATCCTGGGTCGAGGCGGCCACAGAGCGTGAGAGGTCTGAGATAGTGACAGGGTTGGGGGGTTCGGCGACGGGCGGGCTCTTCACGGGGATGGGGTTACTAGTGCTGGTCTTACGAACCTGCACCGAGGACGTCTGGTCGGACCCTGTCAACTTCTCCTGACACAGAACCTGCACAAGAGGGACATAGAGGTTGGAGAGGATAGACAATTATTATATGAGACAGTGCACAAGAACACTTGAAGAATGTGTAGTATAATTGAATCTTAAGCAACATTTCTATAATTGCATTCAGGTTAAAGGCCCAATGCAACCATTTTTATTTTAATATCAAATGCATTTCTGGGTAACAATTAAAGTACCTTACTGTAATAGATTTCCATAAAATATTACATTTTGGACACAGAGGGGAAAAAGGTTGTACATCTTTTCAAGAACTGCTCCATTTAATTTATTTATTACATTTACATTTTTTTAATGGAATTTCCTTTAGACTTGGACTATTTAGCAGGACATTTTACAGCATAAAGCTACATTTGTCAGCATAAAGCTCACTCATTTAAGTGACTCACTCATTTGAGGCTTTGGTTCAAAATAAATAAGTACCGACACATTCTTTCTGATTGTCTTTAATAAAGAATATTTTTGACCAATCTGCTCATGTTGTGTGTGTGTGTGTGTTTAATCATTTGTGACTTTTTGGTTACAATGAGGTATGTAAACAAATTGAAACAAATAAATCCTATTCATTATGAATAATCAGATACGTGTTGCGAATTAATGATTATATTGAAGAAAGGCGCCGCCTCTTAGGAGTTTCAAAAGCCGACCAGTTACCCAACAAAATAACAGCGATTTATTTAGCCTAATAGTTTTTATGACTCCAGACAGTAGGCTATTATTCCTCTGTATGAATCAATTTGTCTGCATGTATATTCAACATTTGGATAAAATAAACCATGCCATGAATTAATAACTACTATATATATATATTTTATTTTCACAATGCAATGAGGCACAACGACAACTTAAAATTGCTTTAAAAGAGCCTTCTAATAACCTAATTAAATTACATTTTATTAGTCACGCATCAAATACAACAGGTGTAGTAGGCCTTACAGTGAAATGCTTACTTACGAGCTCCTAACCAACAATGCAGTTAAAAAAAAATATGTATAAGAAATAAATGTAACAAAAAATTAAAGAGCAGCAGTAAAATAACAATAGCGAGACTATATACAGGGGGGTACGGGTACAGAGTCAATGTGCCGGTTGCACCGGTTAGCTAAGGTAATATGTACATGCAAGTAACTATATTCCACATCAGGTAACTGAAAATAAGGGGGGGGGGTCAATGCAAATAGTCTGGGAAGCCATTTGATTAGATGTTCAGGAGTATTATGGCTTGGGGGTAAGAAGCCTCTTGGACCTAGACTTGGCGCTCCGGTACCGCTTGCCGTGCGGTAGCAGAGAGAACAGTCTATGACTAGGGTGGCTGGAGTCCTTGACAATTTTTAGGGCCTTCCTGACACTGCCTGATATAGAGGTCCTGGATGGCAGGAAGCTTGGCCCCAGTGATGTACTGGGCCGTTCACACAACCCTCTGTAGAACCTTGCAGTCGGAGGTTAGGCAGTTACCATACCAGACAGTGATGCAACCAGTTGCACCATGCTCTCGATGGTGCAGCTGTAAAACTTTGAGGATCTGAGGACCCATGCCAAATCCTTTCAGTCTCTTGAGGGGGAATAGATTTAGTCGCGCCCTCTTCACGACTGTCTTGGTGTGCTTGGACCATGTTAGTTTGTTGGTGATGTGGACACCATGGAACTTGAAGCTCTCAACCTGCTCCACTGCAGCCCCGTCGATGAGAATGGGGGCGTGCTCGGTCCTCTTTTCCTGTCGTCCACAATCATCTCCTTTGTCTTGATCACGTTGAGGGAGAGGTTGTCCTGGCACCACATGGCCAGGTCTCTGACCTGCTCCCGATAGGCTGTCTCGTCGTTGTCGGTGACCAGGCCTACCACTGTTGTGTCATCGGCAAACTTAATGTTGGTGTTGGAGTCGTGCCTGGCCGTGCAGTCATGAGTGAACAGGGAGTACAGGTGGGGACTGAGCACGCACCCGAGGGGCCCCTGTGTTGAGGATCAACGTGGCGGATGTGTTATCTACACTTACCACCTGGGGGCGGCCCGTCAGGAAGTCCAGGATCCAGTTTCAGAGGGAGGCGTTTAGTCCCAGGGTCCTTAGTTTATTGATGAGCTTTGAGGGCAATATGGTGTTGAACGCTGAGCCGTAGTCAATGAATTGCATTCTCAAATAGGTGTTCCTTTTGTCCAGGTGGGAAAGGGCAGTGTGGAGTGCAATAGAGATTTCATCATATGTGGATCTGTTGGGGCGGTATGCAAATTGGAGTGGGTCTAGGGTTTCTGGGATAATGTCGTTGATATGAGCCATGACCAGCCTTTCAATGCACTTCATGGCTACAGACGTGAGTGCTATGGGTCGGTAGTCATTTAGTCAGGTTAGGTTACCTTCATGTTCTTGGGCACAGGAGAGCTTTTTCCACCCCTCTGGTTGCACATTTAACATGCTGATAAAAATTTACTATTTAAAAATTCCCTGTATTAAAGTCCCTGGCTAGTAGGAGCACAAGCCCTCTGCGTGAGCGTTTTCTTGTTTGCTTATGGCGGAATACAGCTCATTGAATGCTGCCAGCCTCAGTCTGTGGTGGTATTTAAACAGCTACGAAAAATACAGATAAACTCTCTAGGTAGATAGTGTGGTTTACAGCTTATCATGAGATACTCTACCTCAGGCGAGCAATAATAGATCGAGACTTCCTTAGATATCGTGCTCCAGCTGTTATTTACAAAAATACATAGTCCGCCGCCCCTTGTCTTACCAGACGCCGCTGTTCTACCCTGCCGGTACAGCGTATAACCAGCCAGCTGTATGGAGATAGTGTCGTCGTTCAGCCACGTCTCTGTGAAGCATAAGATATTACAGTTTTGAATGTCCCGTTGGTAGTTTAATCTTCCGCGTAGGTCATCTAATTCATTCGCCAAAGATTGCACGTTTGCTAGCAGAATGGAAGGAAGTGGGGGTTTATTCGATCGCCTACAAATTGTCAGAAGGCAGCCCGCCCGCTGGCCCCTTTTTCTCTGCCACCTCTTCACGCAAATCACGGGGATCTGGGCCTGTTCCCGAGAAATCAGTATATCGGGCTCGTCAGACTCGTTAAAGGAAAAAAAGGATTCTGCCAGTCCGTGGTGAGTAATCGCTGTCCTGATGTCCAGAAGTTATTTTCGGTCATAATGTTGCGGCTACCGTCTCCTATGTACAAACTAAGTAAAGAAACAATGCAAATAAATGAACAGAAAACACAGTCGGTTGGGGACACATAAAACATAAGCCTTCTTCTCCGGCGGCATTGTTATTTCTAATGAAAGCCTATAGCCGACATAAAACTAAATATTTACATTCAATATTGTTTCGATTATTTAAGTTTCAATTAAACTATTTTATTAACAACATCCAAAATCAAATACAAGCTCAACTCCGGGACCACCCGCCAGCTGATTTTTTTTTGCCTGATGCAGGACTCTAGTGCGAGAGGAGAGAGACACTCCTGCAAATCAAAACTGTTTATCTGTTCAGCTTTTAGGTCTCTGAATATACCAACATTCTCAACTCCAGTCGTTTCATCTAACATGTCCAATCAGGAAAGCATGATAAATATATTTTGACTAGCGGCACCCCATCCTTATGGACGGTAAATCATTGGAAATGTATAATTTGATTTAATGCAATTCCTCTCTTAGGATCTTAGCTTAGGATCTTTAGTGCATTATAATAATAGAAGATGAAGGAGGAGGGTAGGAAAAGCGAGGGCTACGTGCTTTATTACAATAAACAAATTAGAATCAACCCCAGATAGCCTGTCCTAAAGAAAAAAAAATTAAAGTCCTCAGTACAGCACAGATTTGGGGCACAGGGCGGTATCATTCAGTCCATCTGATGAAGGTGCACATGGATCAGATTCAAACTTTGAAGACCGAGATCGAGCCATTGAAGGCAGACCAGCAGAAAGAGAGACAACATAAACCATAAATTGTTTGAAATTGACATTTTACTTCATGCAGACTTCAAATCTGGAATTTCTTACCATGCTTCAATAGCCTGGCTAAAATCCGACCATACCAACTGAGGGAATTAATATATGAACGCTTCCTCATATGCCATTAAAACCAGTTTTTCTCTTCTGGTTCTCTTGGTACAATGTGACAAATAACAAATATAGCTTTATGCTACAAAATAGACTTGTAAATAGGCTAAGCCTTCAGTAGTAACTTTGCTGTTGGTTTCTGAAGTGTTCAGCTCATCCACTCAACCAGGCAAACAAAAACAGTATCTTTGTTTTTCACATTTTTCATTAGTGCGACACAGGATAAATACCGGTAATCAATTAGCCGCATTAGCCTTGATGGCCTTTACAAGTTCATCTTTGCTTGTAGGCTTGGCAGAGCTACAGATAATTGTTTTCAGTTGTTACCAAACAAGTTTGATCAGGTTCAAATCAGTAGACCAACTTATAGAGTTATTTGAGTCATTGAAGGCAAACCAGCAGAAAGAGAAACCTTCTCTGAGGGCAGAGATACGGGCCGACGGCTGATGCATTTGTCCATAGTCAGGCCGGATTGGTGGAGTCAGGGGAAGAATGACGCGTTGAAGAGGGCGAGGGACGAGATGGAGTCCCAATCCATGCTATTGTCAAATCTAATTTTCCTATAGTTTTTTGTCACACTGTACTAAACATCTGCATTTTGAAACAGTATTTTTTACAAATCGAAATTGATCATATATTCCTACTACTGTAGAAGCTGTGTTTTTAGGATTAGAATACAGCACTAGGCTTACAGTGATGGACATTGGTCACAGTTCACACCTTGATGAGCCATTCAATTGGACAAATCCGAAAGTGGCGGATGTTGGTGAATGGTTGTTGTTCTTCAGGAAGAAAATACATTCTTTAAAATGAAAATAATCTTAAATAAAGGCTAGGATACGATATCAACAAGAGAACGGCGAGTCACATTTGAATTGGAATGACCCGATTGAATTAAAACAACCAAACATCCGCCTTTAAACATCCAAATATTTCATACAATATTCTGCCCATATTTCCACTTTTGAAGGACTTGTATTAACGGATGTTTTAGGTGCAGTAGGCTATAGGCCAACATAGGCTACTGTAACATGAATTTTCTTCTTGATATATCATCTCAAACTGCAGTGGTCAAATGATGTGAGCAAAGAAGCAAACACTGATTGTATTAACAGATGTGTGCATACAATTATATATAGATTTACATTTTAACCATGAAGTGTATTCACAATTGCATGCCATGATGATCTTTCCTCAAGCGTAGATGTGCTCAAAGCTGCTCTCTGGTGGTTCGAACAAGCACTAACGGCAAGCACAGTAACACACCGTACCACGCTATCCCGCAGTATTACGCTTAATTGAGGAACCACTGTACATAGGGAATAGGGTGCTATTTGGGATGCAGACACATGTGCATGACTATAAGAGCCCTATTCAAACCCTCATGGACCCTTACCCTCAGTGCCATCTTCATCTTGATGGTGGAGTTAGTCCCAGAGCTCTTGAGATCGAAGCGCTGGTGCAGCGTCATGTCCTCAGCCTCTAGGAGACGGGCTAGGGGCAGGCTCAGAGTCCCCAGGGAACAATCATGTTTCTCATCCTTTACCTGAAGGGGGAAAGGGTGTTTTTTTTATATAAAAGCGAAAGTTTGTGTCAAGTAAATTCTAGTGCACTTACAAATAGGCAGTGCACAGGTACTACAGTAGCTGGAATTTACAGACCCGAAATTTCCTCTCATGCTCCGTGCACCCCGAATTTCACTGATATGCTGAGTTTTGTAAACGAGCAGACAAAATCAGCTAAATCCCACACCATAATCACACTAAATCATCTGTAAGGCCATACAGTAGCCATAGTGTGTGTCACAAATACTCTAATACTCTATTTGGTGCAGTAACTTTTGACAAGAGCCCTATTGGTATAGAGTGCACTAAATATGCACTAAATATGGAATAAGGTGGAATTTGGGACACGCACTTTAAAAAATAATAAAAATAAATAAAAATAATTGGCTCAGTCTCACACTAGAATCCCACCGTAATCCCACCTTTGTCAAAATCAACTGTAATGTCACACCCGTCTTCCCAGTAGCCTACTTGGTGTGTGAACTGCTGACTTTTGCAGAAAGCTGTTGACACATCAACCAGGATTAAGGAGCAGGGCAATTTGTGACTTGTTTTAGTAAGTGGCTGTATTGGAGGGGAAGTGGTTTCACCTCTCCTAGGCAATCAGCAATTAGTAGAGGGAGGTATGCTCTCCACCGCTGCTAGACAATTAGTGTTAGTACTTCAGTCTCCCCCTGGTTTCTCAGCGGCAGCTGTCAGACCGTCGCCGAAACAAAGACTGTTCTGCCAGGTTCTTTGAAGAAGGAAAGAGGAAGGCTCCACACCACTCTCTCACTTTAATATTTTACCCAGTTATTTTCTGATGATCTCATTTTGCTCTTTTGTCGCTTTGGCAACTATGTGTGTTTTCTATACCTGTTCGCTCCTCTCCCTGTAGGCTTTACAGACGCTCCCCACCCCTTGGCTGCAACCCTTCTAATTTAGTGTACCCTGGCACACAACCTATGTGGAATTCCGGGTCACTGGCAGCATTTGAAACTGCCGATCTGCGGTCAAGAACACAGAGTTCATCATAGCCTCTGCTGCCCTTTAGTCCCTGACGGAGACATGGATCACCCCAGAGAACACTGTTACTCCAGCTGTTCTTTCATCATCTGACTACGGTGGTGGCACAGACCTACTCATTTCTCCTAAGTGGAGATTTTCTATTTTCTCCCTCTCACCTGTCCATCTCATCATTTGAATTCCATGCCATCACTGTCACTTCTCCACTCAAGCTTAAAATTGTCATCTATCACCCACCAGGCGCCTTTGGAGAGTTCCTCAATGAGCTTGACACTTTGATAAGGTCATTTCCTGACGATGGCTCACCGCTCTTCGTACTTGGCGACTTCAACCTCCTGACATCTGCCTTCTATTAATTTCTTTCCAACTATTTCTCCTCCTTGCCTCTTTTGACCTCCCCCTTTCAACTCACAAGGCAGGCAATACGCTTGACTTCATCTTTACTAGAGGCTGCTCGCCTACTTATCTCACTGCAACATCCCCTCCAGATCTCTGATCACTACTTTGTGTTTCCTTTTGTCTCCAACCCTAACCCCTAAGCCCCTACCCATGCTCATGTGCCGTCGCAATCTTTGCTCTCTCTCCTATCATTTCTCCCTCATCCTAAATCCTTCGTCCTCCTGTCTCCTGATTTTGCCTCGTCGACCCTATTCTACTCACTTTCCCCATCCTGACTCGCATTCCTTCAGGCCGGCTTGGCCCTCCCTTCTTGCTGCATAGCATTGTGAGCTTACAGAACAGGGCTGCGGGCAACGATTCTTCTGGAGGTCCTATCATCTTTTCACTCCTTCCGCTCTACCTTCTCGTCCTCTGTCTCCACTGCTAAAGCCACTTTCTATCACTCTAAATTTCAAGCTTCTGCCTCGAACACTAGAAAACTATTCCACCTTCTCCTCCATCCCATTCCCCCTCCCTAATCCTCCATCCTTTTCCCTCACTCTTTGTGGACGACTTTGTCAACCAGTTTAAAAAGTGGTTCCGCTACTCACTCAGCCTATTGAGTCCACTGGTCTCACTCACAGACAACTACCCTTGACCTCTTTCTCCCCTCTCTCCAGATGACTGGCTGCCCGACAACCTGCCCTCTCGACCTTATCCCTGACATCAAAAACTATAGACCTGTATCCCTTGTTTTCTTTCCAAAACAATTGAGGGTGCTTTCTCTGATCAACTTTCTCATTATCTCTCTGAACAATCTTCTTGACCCTAACCAGTCTGTCTTCAAAACGGGTCACTCAACAGAGAATAGCTCTTCTCTGTGCCACAGAGGCTCTCCGCATTGCCAAAGCTGACTCTCTTTCCTCTGTTCTCATCCTCCTAGAGCTATCCGCTGCCTTCAACACCGTGAACCATCAGATCCTCCTTTCCACCCTCAGGGCTGGGCGTTTCAGGCTCTGCACACTCTTGGATTGCATCCTCCCGGGCAGGCCGCTATCTGTGTCTGCACCACATACTCTCACTCCTGGTGTCCCCCAGGGCTTGGTTCTAGGCCCTCTTCTCTCTATACACCAAGTCATATCAGTGATATGTGATCAGTCATATCCTCACATGGTCTCGCCAATCATTGTTATGCAGCCGACACTCAACTACTTGGCACCTTCTGACACCCAGGTGGCAACACGCATCTCTGCCTGCCTGGCAGATCTCAACTTTGATGTCGGGCCACCACCTCAAGCTCAACAAGATGGAGCTGCTCTTTCTTCCGGGGAAGGCCTGCCCACTCAAAGACCTCTCCATCACAGTTGACAACTCCACAGTGTGGAGTGCAAAGAGAGTGCCAGAGTGCAAAGAACCTTGACTTGACCCTGGACAGCACTCGGTTGTTCTCTGCAAACATCAAAGCAGTGACCCGCTCCTGCAGGTTGATGCTCTACAACATCCGTAGAGTACGACCCTACCTCACACAGGAAGTGGTGCAGGTCCTAATCCAGGCACTTGTCATCTTGTCTGGACTACTGAAACTCACTTTTCCATGTTACCCCGCTCCTCCGCACACTCCACTGGCTTCCAGTTGAAGGTGCATCCACTACAAGAGCATGATGCTTACCTACAGAACAGCGTAGAGAGGGGAAGATCCTCTCCTTTAGGCTATGCTCAAACCCTACACAACTATCCGAGCACACATTCTGCCAACCCAGGTCTCTTGGCCCTCCCAAGAGACCTGGGGGGGCACCATAGGAGGGCACTTTCCTCTCAGCCCAGTCCAAGCTCGTCTCTGTCCTGGCACCCCAATGGTGGAACCAGCTTCCTCCTGAAGCTAGGACAGCAGAGTCCCTGCTCATCTTCCGAAAACCTCAAACCCTATCTTCAAAGTGTCTTAAATAATCCTCCTCTTCAACTCGACTAACCCCCCCCCCCCCAAAAAAAAAAAACCTGAACCTGCACTTTCTATGTTTGTGATATTTTCCCACCTAGCTATCTTAGGAGGAATGCACAAACTAAGTCGCTCTGAATAAGAGTGTCGGATAAATGATACATGTTAAACGTATAGCCAGAGGTCAAACTAAATGGTAAGCAATGAGGTCACTCAGTAGGAAAAGCATGCCTACAACCCATACCTCAATCTTCAGCTCTTGGCATTTTGGGTTGTGGATGAGGAAAGGGAAGGCCTCCTCCCATACAGGCTCGTTGGTCTTATACCTCGTCTGGTTGGGGAAAAAGGTCCATGTTAGAGGCAGTGAAAACGACCAGGAATATGCTATTCACATGGCATTGCAGTGTTGTTTATATAATTATACAAATCTATGGGAACTATAGAGTAGGAAACATGGCCTGTTGGCCTACCTTGCTGTCGTACGTTTTGTGCCCGACTGTGAAATGGACAAAAGGATTCGGGATGCTGCCCACTTTTTTACCAGACTGAAACGGAAAGAACAGGTGTAAAAACACACAACCTCTTGAACTGTGAGATGTTAACTTCATCGGTATTACTTTAAATCGCCCTATCCTTGTCTAATCAGATTTAATATACACACATAGAAATATTGGTTAACTTAAATTATGGAGCATCCCAAATTTAGAATGGTTGTATTAGAAAATTGTTCTATTTTTCTGAAATAAAGATTCTGTTAATATAAAAAAAAAAGTGGCCTGATGTAAGGCCCCATATTCATCCCTCATTGGCGAAATATAGAAGCCTTCAAACTGGAGATTAGGAAGTAGAGTAGTTACATAATTGTCTATAGAAAACCCCATAACAGCAGGAAATATAGTTGAAATTGGAAGCGAGGAAACACTTATATAAAAGGTAGATGTTCTTGGTGTGTTAATTATCTCATACAACACAGTTGTTACGTACATCATCAGAATATTAGAATACGGTGCATGGAAGGCAGTTTAAGTCCAAACAGATTGGGGTTTGTTAATTAATAACACAAAACAAGGAACCCAAAACAACATGCAAGGCATTTTGAATGCTCCTGTAGGAATATATGAGTGGGAAACAACTTGTAAGCAATATTACTCACTGGGATATAAACAATCAATACAGTCTATGCTAGTCTAATCAACTGAATTGCTTTCCACTTTTACAAATTGCTTACTACTTCATAATAATCAACAGATTGGTACTCAGGAAACGGATCAATACACATCCATGTCCTAACAGATAACACACCCAGCCAAACAACATGGTACTGTATTTGGTTCCACTACTAAAGAGTTATTCTCTGGTCACAGGGCCAACTGCAGTGTGTGTCTAGGCCCTGTTACAATACCTTAAGAATGCATCTGTAAGTGAGTGGACAGATGAAAACATAGCTTCGACTCCATGGCTTTCACCAGTCTTACTGTGCTACGGGAATGGTGCTTTCTAAGATGCTCAAACAGGGCCTTTAGTCCTCCTCACTGTCTGTCTGGCTGGCTCTGCATGCATTGTTGTTACATTACCTCGATGGCCTTACTGACTGAGGCCTTCTTCAAACCGTCATGGTTGAATTCTAAAGGAGTGCGCTTCCCCCCCCCCCAGGCATGAGAGAATGAACAACACTAGGTTAGTTATTAGGAGAGGGCATGCTAGAGGATCGTTAAAATCATGGAACGGAGCAACGATGAAAACCACGCCAAAACCATGATAACAGGTAGAGAGAGACAAGACAAACAACATGATGATCACGAGGTGAATGAATCATGAAGAGTATTGACAGTGACATGGCCAGGAGAATCACTATGGGAGATAAAGAGGAGCATACAATACAGAGGAAACAGAAGGACTATTCCAACACTGACGAAGCAGTCCAGTGGCAGGAGGGAGATGGTCTGGATATGGGGATATTTATGGTGTTTTGTACACTGAACCAAAATATAAATACAACATATACAGTGCTAGTGACGTGTTTCATGAGCTGCCAAACAAATATGGTGCACCAAATTGTTACACCCCTATGTTGAGCATTTCTCCTTCTCTAAAATAATCCATCCACCTAAACAGGTGTGGCATATCAAGAAGCTGATTAAACAGCATGATCATCACACAGCTGCGCCTTGTGCTGGGGACAATAAAAAGGCCAATCTAAAATGTGCAGTTTTGTCACACAACACAATGCCACAGATGTCTCATGTTTTGAGGGCACGTGAAATTGGCATGCTGACTGCAGGAATGTCCAGCAGAGCTGTTGCAAGATCATTTAACGCTCATTTCTCTACCATAAAACCGGCCTCACAACAGAAGACCACGTGAAACCATCCCAATCCAGGAACTTCAAATCAGGCTTCTTCACTTGCGGAATCGTCTGAGACCAGCCACCCAAACATCTGATGAAACTGTCAGAAACCGTTTCAGGGAAGCTCATCTACGTCCTCACCAGGGTCTTGAGCGGTTTGCTTGAGCGGTTTACTGTCAATGTTGTGACAAGAGTGCCCCATGGTGGAGGCGGGGTTATGGTATGGGCAGCAACTTCGCAAAAGGCTTTGAAGAGGAGTGGGACAACATCCCACAGGCCATAATCAACAGCTTGATCAACATTATGCGAAGGAGATGTGTCGCGCTGCATGAGGCAAATAGTGGTCACACCAGATACTGACTGGTTTTCTGATCCACACCCCATATCTGTATTCCAAGGTCATGTGAAATACATAGATTAGGGCCTCATTTATTTATTTCAATTGATGGATTTCCTTTATATGAACATTAACGCATGTTGCGTTTATTTTTGTTTAGTGTACATCTATGTCATTCCAGATACTGTATTATCTCGATGGGTAAATGGAATAGTCAATCTCTTGATGAGTACTTTCATACAACACAGATATAATTTCTAGCAACAAATTAATCTACATTAATTAACAAATTAAATGTTTATCCAGAGTGAAGCATTACATTCAGTACTTTGCATAATATCCTTGCATTCTGTATAATATTACCTATTCATTCTGGGTTGTTGTTACAAATTACATTCTTGTTGTTGACTACATAGTTAGCGTCAATGGTGGCTGGTGAGGTGAGGACGGCTCATAGTAATGTGTTCGAAGTGTTCGCTAACATTCCATTTATTCCATTCCATCCATTACAATGAGATCATCCTCCGATTTAAAGTGGTATCAGACACCACTGGTCTTGACAAGTCATGTCAATGATGACAGGCTCAGTTTAAAGGATTTTAGACTAAGAACTGTGGTTTTATTTGATTTGGGAGGTGTGCGTTAGAGGATATTGGAGTCGGGAGATGCTCTGAGATCAATTATGTCTGGACTTTAAGAGAGGCTGGGCAGGGTGAGAGTCCCATGTAAACTGTGGAGACGATCAAATGCTGCCCTCTAGTGAGAGTGTTTGTTGCCGAGGCAACAACTCACCAACGGGCTAGGAATGGCTGGGTGAGCGGGATGGAGGGAAAGCAATCCACAGAGAGGTCTCGCTAACAAGACCCTTTCTTTTGTTTAGATATCTTATACAAGGCATGCCCATAATCATGACTGACAGCATTACTGTGTTGGAATCGGCTAAACATTGAACATTGAGATATTAAATAAATGATAGAGACAAAGCCTTAAATAGAAAGAGTCTGTAAAAAGCCAGAAGGCTTTGGAACGTGTTTGATGGAGGAGAGGAGAGCGATGTGTTGATATAGGGAAGACAGATGGATATCTGTGGATTAGGAAGTGACGAGGGGGGGTCAGTTCCCCTTAAGGGAGTAATCAGGGTTAGTATCTGGTTACCTTCTTTCTCTTGGGCATAAACTAATGATTGGAGAGAGGGAGTGTTTTAAGTAGGATGTATATAAACCGTGAAGTCTGAAGTCTTTAGCTGTCTGTTTTCAGCTGAACAGAACCTTTGGGAAGAATAAACTTAGTTAAAGCTTCTCTAGTGTCTGTGGGTTATTTACTCTGAAAAATGAGAACCTAACAACTGTCAAAATATACTTTTTTAATAAGAACTTCATTCATGCATGCATAAATCAGTCATATGACAATCAACATGCTTATTGGCCACAAGTAGTTACTGTGTTTCAATCGTCAGTACCAAAAAAATCCCACTGTGGCAAAATAAAACTAGGATGCAATATGCCAGAGGACACATATAAGGTCCTATAGAGAGAGGCAGTATTCTCACTAAAGACTAGGCCCGAAGCTCTCCGCTCTTTTAAAGTAGCCAGAACCCAAGTTCCCCTTGAACACACTCTTCAGAGGGGGGAAACGGAGAGAAGAAAGCAAAGAGAAGGAGTCTAAAAAGAGACGTGAAGCAGGGTTTGCCTATGTGATGCATTTATGCAAATAGAGTCAAAACTAATTATGTTATTTCACAGGTGTAATAGAAATACAACTTGAGGTACAATAATGTATCACTTTGGCATACTATTAGTGTGAGTGACCAGACTGAGGGAAGAGAGGTAGAGGATATTAACATGATCATGAGAGGGGAAGGGAAGGAGATCAAGCAGGAGAGCAGTCAGAGGAAGAGGAGGCAGGTGGGAGAAGCTGGGTTGAACTGGGTGGTTCATACCGTCTCATGACTGGTAGACTGGCACAATAAAGTATTATGTTTTGTGGCCAGCAGAAAACTTGACATGGCCATCTCATAACTAACAGGTCAAATAAGTTGTGCGGAGATACAGTAAGGCAATGTAGTGTGTTTCCCCATCCGAGTTCTAATTATAACGGTCCCAATGCGTGATGTTTTTCTCTGCTACACATTAGCGCAAGCAGAACGGCTCATCAATCTTAAGCATGCAGTAGGTCTTGTGCTTTTTCCTATTCTTCTAGTGACTTTACCACAGGTGGAGTGACTTACAGGGAGGCTCCTTGCCGAGTCCAGGAAGACCACCAGCAGGGCAGACGACAGGTCAGCATTAGCCTGTCCTTTATCAACCTTGTTGCTGGTCAGCACCTGGGAGAGAGCGGGAGAGGACACGGACAGAGTAAATAGTCAGCACAGTAGTTACTGTAGTGTGAGACAGCTTGATGTACTCCCCCTAGACAGAACACTAGTCCAATATACTGTATTAAGAGCAATCTGTTCTGTTGGTCAAACATAGAATGATGTGTCTCATAGAACGATGTGTCTCATCAGCACTGACATAATGGACTGGAGAAACACAGTTTGTGACCCAAATGGTACACGATTCCCTATTTGGTGCACTACTTTTGACTAAAGCCCTATAGGCCCTGGTCTGAAGTAATTCACTATATAGGGAACAGGGTACCATTTGGTGTTACAGGGATCTATGAGTGGACATAATAATGTCTGGAACGGAGCAAATGGAAGGCACCAAACACGTGGAAACCATGCGTTTGATGGATTTGATGCCATTCCACCAATACCGCTCCAGCTATTACCACGAGCCCGTTCTCCCCAATTAAGGTGCCACCAACCTCCTGTGGAGTGGACGGATGGAACTACAGAGCTCAATAAGAATAAGAACTACAGAGCTCAATAAGAATAAGAACTACAGAGCTCAAACAGGGTGAGCACTCCCTCGTGGATTCCCTGATCTATCCCTCTAATCTACATGCTTCATCTACTCTCTCTCCAGTGGATGGAGGAATATGTATAGGAATATAGGAATTCATGTTAAGTGTCTTATAGCTGAAGGCCTGAAAACTCATTAACATACAGACTGATCTACCTGTGTCCCAAATGGCACCCTACTCCCTATGGGTCCTGGTCAGAAGTATTGCACTATATAGGGAATGGGGTGCTAAGTAGATAAAAGGTGGTACCTGATCAAGATTTTCACGAGTGGGATGCAGAGACAGCCACTCCAGTTTTAAGTGCAGCTTTCCGGTATCCCCTTCCTCCAAGACAAACCACTGGAACGGAACAGAAGGAATTCAGTGTGCTGGATGATCACATATATTTACAATTGAGTGTTTCTATTGAGAAAGGAGTCAAAACAAAATACACATTGCCTCATCAATTTTCTGTTCCTTCTGAAGTTCAGCGATATCTATCAATAACCTGCAAGGCAAATATACACATGCTGTGAGTTCATTGGAGATAGTGGCTGATACACGATCGCTTTATGTGCTACAGCAGAAATCATGCATGACGTTCAAGTGACTTTGATGGCTCAGGAAGGATCCTAAAGGATTAGGATGTATCACTTACCTTCCTAAGAAATCATCCTGGTCAGTGTCCTCATCAAACAGCTCTATCTCCAGGTTCTGTGGTCCTGAGTTTTCATACACCATAGCCTGAAGGTCACATTCACACAGACCAAATAAATCTTTCCCAACATAACAATTATCTTAAGAAATCTTCCTGAACCACTTTGTGGATGTTTAAAAATGTTCTCTCTACCTCATAGACTTCGTGCCACTTGGGATTGACGGTCTTCTTGATCACCTTGCTCCGAAACAGCTGGTTGCCGATGTGAAGGACCCCGTATGGGTCTGACTTGCCCTTTATTATCCTTCCCAGGAACACATCCTTAGCTAACAGGTCCTGGGCCTCTAGGAAGTGAATCCTCAGAACGCCCTGGGAGGAGAGATCAACATCACTGAGTTCATACATATCTCATAGTGATTTAATATATTACATTAACAACATTGGAATTCAATAATGCCATAAGGGATGGATTGCATTTCAACATAGCAAAACAACAGTGCGAAATTTGTCGATTCGTTAATCAGGTTTGGCTTCATACAGTGGAATGTGTGTCTTGCTTTCAGACTCAGTGTAGTGTGTGTGATTAGTGGGAATCGTCCGTCCGTCCCTCCCTACCTTAGGTATTGGGAAGCGAAGCTGAGAGAGCTGAGCCTCTCCCACCAGAGGAATGGTGATGCGGTTAGGCAGGACCAGGTAGCTGTAGATGATGTCCTGGATCAGGTTATCACACAGGCCACTAATGGGGGATAAAGAGACACAGGCTATAACACACACAGGACAGGAGAGACAGATAGAAAAAAATCATCTAGTTAGGCTCATTATACCTCCATCCTGTTTCAACCAATAAGCAATCTATTCCCTATATAGTGCACTACTCAGTGTCTTGTAGCCCTATAGTGCTGACACTTAACAGTGATCTGGTGACGTTCGAGACTGATGGCCAAGCAGAAGAGGCTACACAACAGTGTACAGGCCATCACAGGGATCATCACAGTTCGGTCAGCAGATTGGGGGGTGTTGGATGGTTTATGGGGTTCAGGCAAATACAATTCAATTCTGGTCTTCCATTGGCAGGTGGAGAGTAGGGGGAGGGGTCACTATGTCGGTGTCCCAACTGGCACCCTATTCCCTATAGTGCACTAATTTTGACCAGAGCCCTGTAGGGCTGGATCAAAATTAGTGCACTATATAGGATAAAGGGTGCCATTTGGGATTCAGTCGATGTGTGACAGCAGAAGCCAAGGGCACTGTCACTCTGAACTCTAGAGAGCAGCCCAACCACAAGTTAAACAAGGTCTACATGTATTTCAACTAGAGCCAAGATTAAGCTTATTATAAAGGATGAATCCAAACCAGACTCAATGTTCAGTTTCTCTAATGCCCACTAGATGGCAGCATTGTAGTGAATGGAGAATTCCCTCAGTTGGGTGTTAGTCCCTCAGAGCTGGGTTGAATTGTTCAGCAGAGCCTCCCCCATCCCTTCCTCATAACTCCTCTTAGGTTACAATATTCTGTTACGTCTATAAAAGCTTGTTTTTGGTGAGAACGTGTGTATCGGAAATATGTGGAGGCCAGCCTTCACGTCTGAGTTTATCTGCAGAAGGAATTCATTCATTGCTGGTGTTCAGCTGCTATACATGTTCAACAAAGCTAATTAGTAACAAATGTAAGTTACTATGCATTTCAGTCCTTTCGTTTTCGTCCGTTTGTAGGAAAAACTCAGCAAAACTACAATTGAACT
>NC_092174.1:18144985-18259985 GCF_045791955.1 Oncorhynchus clarkii lewisi | reverse complement strand
ACGAAGTCAAACACGACTGAGATATCAAATAAACCTGAACCTACAGAAAGCAGCATTCTGCAACAGAATGAGTAGCAAGGATGTACTATCCTGATGGGTTCAGCAAAAATGTAAAAACCGTTTGGGCAGCAAGGACTGTTGAATCACTTGAGAAATAGACAGAAAGGGAGAGCGAGAGGGGGAGGGAAAGAGAAAAATAAAAGAAAGAGGGGAAGGGAGGCAGGGAGGAAGAGAAAGTGAGAGCTCACTTGGTATGCGAGGGCATGAGTAGCTCAGCAGGCCGGGCCTTACAACGTTGGACACCGGACACCAACTGGACAAGATTAACAATCTATGTCTCTCTAAATGTGTGTGTGTGTGTGAGTCTCGGTGTGTGTGTTTGTCTGTGTGTGCGTGACAAGGTAAGTTCTCCATGACAAGCCTATGCAGAAGCTGACAGGTGAGGAGAAAGAGGAGGAGGAGGATGAGAAGAGAGGGATGGAGGAGGAGAGAAAGAGAGTCATCGATGGTCCTCATCCATTCCAGCTCAGAGGCAGTTGGCAGCAGGCAGTATTGACATAAGCCACAGCATTAGCCACCGTGAAACTATGTGGAAGGCAAGGGGCAATGTCCCAAATGGTGCCCTACCCCCTTCATAGTGCACTACTTTCAACCAGAGCTATAAGGGCCCTGGTCAAAAGTAGTGCACTATATAGAGAATAGGGTGCCATTTGGTACAAAGCCATAGCCTAGGACTAGGCAGGTATTAGAGTACAGACAAAGGGGAGGATGCTACAATGACAATCCATGTGATGTTACCCACTAAGAGGAGTCTAGAACACTTTCTCTATAATAATCTGCATGCCATTCACACGTTTTGGAATGAGAGAGGTTTTGTCCCAAATGGCACCCTATTCCCTATGTAGTGGACTATTTGGTCATACGTAGTGCACTGTAAGTAATAGGGTGCCATTTGGGAAGCATCCACGCATCCACAGCCACTCTAAATCATTTTTTTAGACTGACCTGCGCCTGCTTGTCATTGTATATCAGTGACATGTGCATACTGCATACGTACAGGCAGATTTCTAGACTAACTGAGGTCGAGACCACAACATGCTACAAGGATGATCCCAAGCCAGAGTATCACTCCAACAAAAAGCAATGTGACGGGGGAAGACTAAACATATGGCTTCCTGTGAATTTCCAGTTATTGAGCACGTGCAATCGAACAGCACGCAATAAATTATGCAATGATTTTCCCACAACATATGTTTCGTGTGTGTGTGTGTATGTGGGTGGTGAGTCTGCTAACATTGTGAGGTTTCCTGTGAGAAGAATCCGAACATTACTATTTAAAAAAAAACGGCCCTAAGAGGCTTACTTGAGGGCTCTGAGCATGGCATGGTCCAGGTTTAAATTGCTCTTTCTTCCACAATAAAGTGGTTCCTCACACTTGTCCACCATGCTGATCCCATCTTTATAGCACTCAGAGGATCTGGTGGAGCTGGCGGCCATTCAGGGGCTCTACACGGCTCTACACAAAGGCAGTTTCCATTAAAACTGCACTATCAAACCTTCAGCTGAACTTCCATGTCAACAAAAGAATTGGAGTCAGGTGTGTTCGCTGGGGCTGGGGCAAAACTGTGACACCAATCCCGTAGTCAAAGGAACTTATGGATTTGGCCACCACTCTGGGGCTCTACACAGAAGAAAGCAGTTTCCTCAAACTGCTCTATCAACCCCGCAACTGAACTCCTGAGTCTGTGTCAACATCCGACCAGGAAGACCGTAGGCGCAGCAGAGCAGAACACAGTCATTAGTTGGTTGTAATTAAGTCCACTGGACAGGAGTGGGAGGATCTGCTCACCTAAAAGGCAGAACTAAACAGCGCTGACACTCACAGGCTACAGAATACTTCATTATGACCTCAGTGAAAAACAAAATCAATAGCCTCTCAGCCCGTCTTCCTTCTGCAGTCTGACACAGCCATCAATCTGAGGATGACTGCTCAGCTTCTGCTGAAAGACAATACCAGCCTGCCATCAAGGAGAAAGGCTTGTTCTGCTCCAATTCACTATTGTATTGTAAATGACGATTGCCAAGAGTGATTCATAAAACAAATCTAGTATTTCTATAACCGGGAACTTCCAGAACTATACAGGTTTGATTAGTCTTCCCTAGTTCCCCATCTGTCGACTTGTCAGCAAAGGGTTAATTCCTTATCTTTCATTTCTAGCGTAGAGCTGTAAAGTGTGACATCATCGTGTCAACAAGCTATATATTCCTTTTCAAAGGGGAGAAGGCAAACAGTGGGCCTTTGCACCTGGCTCTCCATTGTGAACTAGTCAAACACTGGAGGGGAGGACTTGCCTTACAATAGAACAGACCAGACCAAGAGGAGCTCCACAGTAGAGGGAGCAGAAAGAGACAGCAGGCCATGTCACCACCACCCTGGTCAAAAGTAGTGCACTACGTAGGGAATAGGGAGACATTTCCCAGGAGTGTTGTTTCTTCCCACAAAACGCGACTGGGACAACATACCACTCACTCATTGTCAGACGCAAAGATGACTGGAACACTTAGCCTCAAGATAGCCGACAATGTCGGTGTTTGAGCAGGGACGGCGTGCTACCCAAACTCCTTGCTCCGGCCAAACGCTACGCCACGCCCATGGATGTTAGTTTCTTCGACGCAATGAGTCCGGATCTGAGTACATCCACTGCAATTTCTAGAACGGAAAAACATTCGAACCGTTCTGATTGGTCCCAAAAACTATTGCTTGGACCAGAGTCAGAACACAACACAAAACCCTCTGATTGGTTAGAGATGATCCAATCGCTGATGACTTTGTTTTGTACAACACCTCACCTCATACAACAAACAACTTCAGTGATGGCCATCTCAGACTGAAGTGTGTAGCGAAAGAAAGAGCAGCGGAACAATTCAGTTTGAGTTGTCAGGAAATCAAAGCCCAGCTTCAAAATGGCTCCGGGACAATATCCAACACAAAGGGTTGTTGGTTCTACTTCCATCACCATAGGGCTAGAATTAGCCTCTCAGCCTACATGCCAAGGGCATCCAGAAAGCTCATGTCAATATGTTGGATGAGCTAGGATAACTCTGTGAATGGGTGATCCTTCTGTGTTCCAAATGGCACCCTATTCCCCATGTAGGCCACTACTTTTGACCAGGGCCCTATTTTTGTCAGTCCTTTTTTGCATTTTTGAATAAACATTTCACACAGTGCTTTGGTCTACAGTAGTGCAATATAAAGGGAATAAGGTGCCATTTGGGACACAGCCACTGACAGCGATCTGTAGAGCTGCTGCAGTGTTGACAACCTGAACCTTGGAAACTTAGAACTCCTCTTCATATGGGAGGCATGGTAGTGTACAGTAACTCTCTTCAAGCACTACTCTGTCTGTGCAACAGTTGCCTAGGCAACAGGCTGTGGCTATGCTCCCTCCCTGTAGGGGAGAGTGGTGTGTCCTCATCAGCCAGACAGGCAGGCGTGAAGGTTTGGCAGCATCTTCAGTTGGGAAGGCAGCGCTGTCTTCAGACTACAGCACTGACATCTAGCCCCTCTCTGACACTGACACATCCTCTAGTAGTCTATATCAAAAGGCCAAGCTCATTAGTTATCAGAGGGAGGGAACAGCACTTGTAGCCCTTGGTGCCACGCAATAACAATGCAATGTTGAAACATTTCTATTGTTTCTATGTACAGCTAACGGCTTGAGTACGTTGATGGTGACCCAGACATATTCCAGTTGTTTGACAGCTCGATTCTCTTAGCTGTCCTTCACCTGTTTACCTCTGAAAAAATAACTAGTGTTTCGATTGGGCTGTGAGTCATTGTATTCACAAATCACAAAAAATAGTTTGTGACAGCTTTTCTAGCCTAACTAAGCTGGTACAGACCTTTTCTAGCCTAACTAACTAAGCTGGCACAGACCTTTTCTAGCCTAACTAACTAAGCTGGCACAGACCTTTTCTAGCCTAACTAACTAAGCTGGTACAGACCTTTTCTAGCCTAACTAACTAAGCTGGCACAGACCTTTTCTAGCCTAACTAACTAAGCTGGCACAGACCTTTTCTAGCCTAACTAACTAAGCTGGCACAGACCTTTTCTAGCCTAACTAACTAAGCTGGCACATACCTTTTCTAGCCTAACTAACTAAGCTGGCACCGACCTTTCAGCTAGCTACTTTATTGGTTGCCACTTAACAAGCTCAAAGCACACAGTATATTGTAGTCCAGATTAGTGTCTTGCTTTGCTATTCCCTTACAGTGGTCATCAGCAGAGAAGGAAATCCCATTTCTTCATGGACAGCAGAACAGAGGGGGATAGCAATAGAACGTACCCCATACACAGTCACGTATTAGATGGACATAGACACAGCAGAGGGGGGAGAGGTCACACTGCTGCCACAGGTCCTGCCCTCTTCCTTCCTATTTGTTTCATTGACAGCATGCTTCCTTGACATTATTACACCTGAATATTGACTGCGGAAGCAAACGCCTGATAGGATAATCATATGTTCAAACTCACCTGTGAAGGAGAAGGCAAGCCCAAGTAGGAATCAGAAGGCACCAAGGGAAGGAGAGAAAAGAGAACAAATATTAGATTATAGGAGTTTAACACAATATAGCATCTGAAATCATATTATGAAAAAATGTTGCATTGTGTGAAATGAGATAATTGACACTGTTAATGTCATTGATTACATTGGTAGTCAAATGTCAGGTCAGTTTGTCTTTTCCACATTTGATACATAATAGGTGACTGGATGGCATGTGAAAATGTCAATTGGAAACGTTACCGCTGACTACCATCTACCTCTGGCCACTGTGGTAGTACAAAAAACAAGTATGAAAACGTTTGCACTCACTACTGTAAGTCGCTCTGGATAAGAACGTCTGCTACATGACGCCAACGCAATAGCATTCATACATGTTAAGCACTAAAAAGCAACCTCAAAATAGAATCTCACTTTGGAAGTGCTTTTTAGTGTAGGGCTAGGCTTAATCTGAATCCATGAAACTTCCCAGAGTCAAGATGAACTGGTGGATACCATTGTTATGTCTCTGCGTGATGTTTGAAAAAAGTCGCTAACTAGCGCTAGTGCAGTGTTTCCCCAACCTCAGTCCTCAGGACCCCAAGAGGTACACGTTTTGGTTTGTTGCCCTAAACCAAAGCTTGATGATTAGTTGATTATTTGAGTCAGCTGTGTAGCGCTAGAGCAAAAACCAAAACCCCTGCGCTAGCACAATTGCTAAGTAGCTTTACTCAGACTTCCAGTCATTGCACTAGCATGCTAGCAGGTAGCACAATGACTGGAAGTCTATGGGTAACGCTATTTAGCATTGGCTACCTCTAACTTCCCTCATACTGGACACAGAGACATAAAAAATGTTTCCACAAGTTCATCTGACTTCATCTTGCCAAAATCCCAAAGTATCCCTTTAAAGGTGCATGCTTCACTCAGGTAGCTTCAAATGGCATTCTATTCCCAACATGGAGCTCTGGTCAAAAGTAGTGCACTATGGTCTCTGGTCAAAAGTATTGCACTACATAGTGAATAGGGAGCTATTGGGGACAGAGCCTCAGACATAGCCGTCATTCAGTCTACTGCTCTGCACTAGAGGACTGTTTTGGTTACTGTGGAATGTCATTGGTTTCCACAGAAAACATTGGCTGGGATGTGCGGCCTTCAGCAGAAATGTTCTCCGTCAGTGGAAAGAGATGCAGCTCCAGTGTTACATGGCTGAGAACGGCTTTGTCTGTTAAATCTTCAGGACTGAGGTGATAATATGTTGTACATGATGGTGTGTTTTTTGTGTGACAAGTGTAGCACCTGAGAAGTGACTTGTTATTGTGAACTATATGGATGTCTGGCCTACCTGCCCACTGAGTATACAAACAGGAAAATAGCTCAATTAAAGTATAGCAAAACAAATGCAAAGAAAGAGGCCGACCGACGGGGGGGACGGAGTCCCATAGTTAATTATGATGGAAGGAACTACAGTACATCCTGTGGGAGGGCTCAATCTTCAACACCTAACTAAAAGCTCCTCTAGTGAAAATCAGCCCCAGGTCTAAAACACTTTTAGGACGCATCCCAAATGACACCCTATTTTCTATATAGTCCACTACTTTTTGGCCCATAGGGCTCTGGTTAAAATAAGTGCAGTATAAAGGGAATAGGGATTTGGGATATAGCCATACGCTGGCCTATATATGATCAGATATGGCTGCAATGGGATTATGTTTTAATGTGACTCATACTATAGCGATTAATACTGGAATGGTGGAATATGGAATTGGAATTATGGAATCATGGAGTTATGGAATAGACTAATTGAACAAATTCCTGAAGCTGTTATAGTTTCCTTTTAGCCACAATGACATCTCTAGGTGTGTGTGTGTGTGTGTGTGTGTGTGTGTGTGTGTGTGTGTGTGTGTGTGTGTGTGTGTGTGTGTGTGTCTTACCTAGCCTGTGAATGAAGCCAGGAGTAGATGAAGATGGAGTCACATGCCACAATAAAATACTGTTCACTTCTTATGTAGGTCACAGTTCCATTCCCTCACTCTTCCTCCACCAAGCTGTACATAGCACACACACACTCCCTCCAGGCAACAACATTCACCATATACACTAAGACACAAAGTAATGTAGTGCTTTACCATCCTCCGTATCCTAGCACATCCTTACCTACCACACACACACACACACACACACACACACACACACACACACACACACACACACACACACACACAACACCTTGCATCAACAGCTAGAATATATGGATAGCAAGTCATCTAAAAGTGCAAGAGATATCCATTTTTTCTCAATAACAATCTCCTATAACAGATGTAGAACCAACATGAATACAGTGCTACCCAGGCTTACCGTTATTAGAAAGGTGAGAGGTGTTGTGATCCTATCCTAAGCATGTTAAAGTTTCAGAGGTGACTAAATCACGTCCTAGACGTTGTCAGGCACTGTCTGGCCCCCGACGACCATTGTGTCAGTCCCATGGTAAGCCATCAGCCCTGACCCGTGAATGAACAGTAACAGTGCGTGAGTGTGTGTGTGTGTCTCTCTCTGGGGAGACGGGGCCCATTGCTGCCTTCTCAGCATGCATGCCAAATGGCACCCTATTCCCTACATAATGCACTCCTTTTGACAAAAGCCTCAAGTGCCCTGGTAATGCACTATTAAAGGGAATACGGGTGAAATTTGGAACACAGCAGACAGTTAGCAGGAAGGCCTTGTGACCAGGGCAGTCACGTTGAAGAGGAGACGTGTTCTCTAGGTACGGCCTTGCCTCAACATCTTCCCTCCTGAACATCTTCATTGAGCATCCAGTGATGATAAAATACACATTTTACATCCCATGTATTCACAGGGTGGAATGTATCCAATGGTGACCTCCTTGAAAGGTCTAACAGCCTTTAGTACTCTATATGGGATTATACCCAGCAAAACAGTTTAAACCGGAGTCAAACCAAGGCTCCCTGATCACCATGCAATGCTGTCCAACTTGTAGCATTATGCTGCAAATCCATGACTGAGGTCAATTTAACTTGCACAAGCAATTCTTGTTAAAATCTCATTTTCAGTCAACCGGATTAAAGTGTAAGCAGCCTGTGTAGTGTGTGTGTGTGTTGTATGCAGTCTTGGTCCCATACAGTGGACAGTGTGTCCTAGTTAGCCACTGTACTGTAACGGACACTGAGACGGAGCGGTGCTGTTTCTGTCTCTGTGTGTGGCCTCAGGCAGGGCACATTGTGAAGTAGTACTGGAGATTGACGAGACGAGGCACTCAGACATGTTGGTGGAGAGGAGAGGACAGCCCTCCACATGCCTGGATGTCTGGCATACCTGCCCACTGAAACATGACCGAGGGGCACTGACTTCATTCTGGGACATCTGGGGGTCCCCTTTCATACTCTGTCTTACTATGCCATCAGACAGGCTCACTAGCTGAAAGGAAAACACACACACACAAAGAAAGGAGGGAAGTGGTTCCGCAGTAAGGAAGGGACTAAGGTTTGTAATGGTTAGCGGACAGTTCTCAGGCTGAGTCATGGAGGGATTAATGACCGATTGGAGATCAATAGAGGTCTGCTGGGAGGGTGGCCCGGTGGCCAGAGCAGTCCGAAGACACTCTCTGAGCACACAGACACCACTAACCCCAGTCACAGTGCTCAGTGTTCTGGGTTTACGTTACAATGGGACATGGGATGCTTGATGTTTATGAAGACCCCAATACAGTCTTAGATACTGTATACATACAAAATGATAGCAATACTTCATGCGGATCTTAAATATTGTACTTCAATGTTATTTCAGATACGGCATCCATTTACCTCAGTTACTTCCTAGAGTTCTGCCTTCTAGAGAGTGGTGCCACTGTGCTCCTTCCTCTGCATTGCTTGCTGTTTGGGGTTTTAGGCTGGGTATCTGTATAAGCACTTTGTGACAACTGCTGATGTAAGAAAAAAAGGGCTTCATAAAATACACTTGGGGCTTCCCTTCCACTTCTTGTCTCACGTCCCAGGGTTAATGTGTACGGATGGCACTGGCTCCAACATCTATCGATGCCCTGTTGTGTGGTTGGCGGAAATGGAGCTATAGAGACGGCCAGAAGGTCTGTGAAAAAAAGCCTCCATTTCCAGTCACTGTGCATCCTAAGAGATGGAAATGAAAGTCCTGGTTCACCAGCACTCAGCTTGGCTAAGGCCCTCACCATCAAGACTCCATTTTGTACTAATGGTACAAACTAATGGTAAGAGGGTTGAAGCCGGTTTTAACACCCGAGGCTGTGTGGATCACTGTTACTGTACTGTGGCAGTGTCACTTACCACAGCAGCCCGCTGTGAATTCCTGCATGCCAAATGTCAAACTGTACCCTATGGGTCCCCGCGATATGCAACTGTTCAGGGAAGTCAGGAACCAATACACACAGTCAGTCAGGAAAGCTAAAGCCAACTTCTTCAGGCAGAAGTTTGCATCCTGTAGCTCCAACTCCAAAAAGTTCTGGGACACTGTGAAGTCCATGGAGAACAAGAGCACCTCCTCCCAGCTGCCCACTGCACTGAGGCTAGGTAACACGGTCACCACCGATAAATCCATGATTATCGAAAACTTCAACAAGCATTTCTCAACGGCTGGCCATGCCTTCCGCCTGGCTACTCCAACCTCGTCCAACAGCTCCCCCCCCCCCCCCGCAGCTACTCGCCCAAGCCTCTCCAGGTTCTCCTTTACCCAAATCCAGATAGCAGATGTTCTGAAAGAGCTGCAAAACCTGGACCCGTACAAATCAGCTGGGCTTGACAATCTGGACCCTCTATTCCTGAAACTATCCGCCGCCATTGTCGCAACCCCTATTACCAGCCTGTTCAACCTCTCTTTCATATCGTCTGAGATCCCCAAGGATTGGAAAGCTGCCGCAGTCATCCCCCTCTTCAAAGGGGGCGACACCCTGGACCCAAACTGTTACAGACCAATATCCATCCTGCCCTGCCTATCTAAGGTCTTCGAAAGCCAAGTCAACAAACAGATCACTGACCATCTTGAATCCCACCGTACCTTCTCCGCTGTGCAATCTGGTTTCCGAGCTGGTCACGGGTGTACCTCAGCCACGCTCAAGGTACTAAACGATATCATAACCGCCATCGATAAAAGACAGTACTGTGCAGCCGTCTTCATAGACCTTGCCAAGGCTTTCGACTCTGTCAATCACCGTATTCTTATTGGCAGACTCAGTAGCCTCGGTTTTTCGGATGACTGCCTTGCCTGGTTCACCAATTACTTTGCAGACAGAGTTCAGTGTGTCAAATCGGAGGGCATGCTGTCCGGTCCTCTGGCAGTCTCTATGGGGGTGCCACAGGGTTCAATTCTCGGGCCGACTCTTTTCTCTGTATATATCAATGATGTTTCTCATGCTGCGGGCGTTTCCCTGATCCACCTCTACGCAGACGACACCATTCTATATACTTCCGGCCCGTCCTTGGACACTGTGCTATCTAACCTCCAAACGAGCTTCAATGCCATACAGCACTCCTTCCGTGGCCTCCAGCTGCTCTTAAACGCTAGTAAAACCAAATGCATGCTTTTCAACCGTTCGCTGCCTGCACCCGCACGCCTGACCAGCATCACCACCCTGGATGGTTCCGACCTTGAATATGTGGACATCTATAAGTACCTAGGTGTCTGGCTAGACTCTAAACTCTCCTTCCAGACCCATATCAAACATCTCCAATCGAAAATCAAATCAAGAGTCGGCTTTCTATTCCGCAACAAAGCCTCCTTCACTCACGCCGCCAAACTTACCCTAGTAAAACTGACTATCCTACCGATCCTCGACTTCGGCGATGTCATCTACAAAATTGCTTCCAACACTCTACTCAGCAAACTGGATGCAGTTTATCACAGTGCCATCCGTTTTGTCACTAAAGCACCTTATACCACCCACCACTGCGACTTGTATGCTCTAATCGGCTGGCCCTCGCTACATATTCGTCGCCAGACCCACTGGCTCCAGCTCATCTACAAGTCCATGCTAGGTAAAGCTCCGCCTTATCTCAGTTCACTGGTTACGATGGCAACACCCATCCGTAGCACGCGCTCCAGCAGGTGTATCTCACTGATCATCCCTAAAGCCAACACCTCATTTGGCCGCCTTTCGTTCCAGTTCTCTGCTGCCTGTGATTGGAACGAATTGCAAAAATCGCTGAAGTTGGAGACTTTTATCTCCCTCACCAACTTCAAACATCTGCTATCTGAGCAGCTAACCGATCGCTGCAGCTGTACATAGTCTATTGGTAAATAGCCCACCCATTTTCACCTACCTCATCCCCATACTGTTTTTATTTATTTATTTTTCTGCTCTTTTGCACACCAATATCTCTACCTTTACATAACCATCTGATCATTTATCACTCCAGTGTTAATCTGCATAATTGTAATTATTTGCCTACCTTCTCATGCCTTTTGCACACAATGTATATATATATAGACTCCCCTTTTTTCTACTGTGTTATTGACTTGTTAATTGTTTACTCCATGTGTAACTCTGTGTTGTCTGTTCACACTGCTATGCCTTATCTTGGCCAGGTCGCAGTTGCAAATGAGAACTTGTTCTCAACTAGCCTACCTGGTTAAATAAAGGTGAAATAAAAAAAAAAAAAAAAAAATGGGCCCTGGTCAAAGTAGTGTACCACAAAGGGAACAGGGTGTGATTTGGGACGTGAAGGATGCATGCAGCAGTCAGTGTAGGGTGATGTAATGGGTGGCTTTAGATCGAAGTGCCACCCCCCCCCCCCCCCCCCCCTTTCCACCCACTCCCTCCCTCCCTCACTAGAATACTGGGGCTGTGAGCTCATTCATTTCACTCCCTCACAACATGTTTTCAAGTCAATTATAGTACAAGCCAATTATTCCTTTCATAGAGGAACTCCAGGGAATCCACACACAGAGCCCACGGCCGGTGGGTCTCCTGTGACACAAACAGTCCCATGTTGTGAGCTAAGCTGCATACAAAGAGATAGTAGGGAAAGTAGTTTATGTGCTGATGTCATTGGAACGTATCATGCCATGTTAGTTTAGAGGGTCAACATTGGGTTCTATAAATAAGGAGGGAATTGACATGGGGGGGGGGGGGGGTATTTATAGCAGGTTTCAGTGGAAATACACACACAGAGTGAACTGGTCCCTGTTGACATGGGAGGGGAGGTGCAGCGGCTGTGTGACTGAAACAGGCTGCGTGGGTGTCCCCTGAGATGTCAGGGGTCTGAGCTCAGAGCTAACACTTCTTCCCCCCCCGCAGCTACTCGCCCAAGCCTCTCCAGGTTCTCCTTTACCCAAATCCAGATAGCAGATGTCCTGAAAGAGCTGCAAAACCTGGACCCGTACAAATCAGCTGGGCTGGACAATCTGGACCCTCTATTCCTGAAACTATCCGCCGCCATTGTCGCAACCCCTATTACCAGCCTGTTCAACCTCTCTTTCATATCGTCTGAGATCCCCAAGGATTGGAAAGCTGCCGCAGTCATCCCCCTCTTCAAAGGGGGCGACACCCTGGACCCAAACTGTTACAGACCTATATCCATCCTGCCCTGCCTATCTAAGGTCTTCGAAAGCCAAGTCAACAAACAGGTCACTGACCATCTTGAATCCCACCGTACCTTCTCCGCTGTGCAATCTGGTTTCCGAGCCGGTCACGGGTGTACCTCAGCCACGCTCAAGGTACTAAACGATATCATAACCGCCATCGATAAAAGACAGTACTGTGCAGCCGTCTTCATAGACCTTGCCAAGGCTTTCGACTCTGTCAATCACCGTATTCTTATCGGCAGACTCAGTAGCCTCGGTTTTTCGGATGACTGCCTTGCCTGGTTCACCAATTACTTTGCAGACAGAGTTCAGTGTGTCAAATCGGAGGGCATGCTGTCCGGTCCTCTGGCAGTCTCTATGGGGGTGCCACAGGGTTCAATTCTCGGGCCGACTCTTTTCTCTGTATATATCAATGATGTTTCTCATGCTGCGGGCGATTCCCTGATCCACCTCTACGCAGACGACACCATTCTATATACTTCCGGCCCGTCCTTGGACACTGTGCTATCTAACCTCCAAACGAGCTTCAATGCCATACAGCACTCCTTCCGTGGCCTCCAACTGCTCTTAAACGCTAGTAAAACCAAATGCATGCTTTTCAACCGTTCGCTGCCTGCACCCGCACGCCTGACCAGCATCACCACCCTGGATGGTTCCGACCTTGAATATGTGGACATCTATAAGTACCTAGGTGTCTGGCTAGACTCTAAACTCTCCTTCCAGACCCATATCCAACATCTCCAATCGAAAATCAAATCAAGAGTCGGCTTTCTATTCCGCAACAAAGCCTCCTTCACTCACGCCGCCAAACTTACCCTAGTAAAACTGACTATCCTACCGATCCTCGACTTCGGCGACGTCATCTACAAAATTGCTTCCAACACTCTACTCAGCAAACTGGATGCAGTTTATCACAGTGCCATCCGTTTTGTCACCAAAGCACCTTATACCACCCACCACTGCAACTTGTATGCTCTAGTCGGCTGGCCCTCGCTACATATTCGTCGCCAGACCCACTGGCTCCAGGTCATCTACAAGTCCATGCTAGGTAAAGCTCCGCCTTATCTCAGTTCACTGGTTACGATGGCAACACCCATCCGTAGCACGCGCTCCAGCAGGTGTATCTCACTGATCATCCCTAAAGCCAACACCTCATTTGGCCGCCTTTCGTTCCAGTTCTCTGCTGCCTGTGACTGGAACGAATTGCAAAAATCGCTGAAGTTGGAGACTTTTATCTCCCTCACCAACTTCAAACATCTGCTATCCGAGCAGCTAACCGATCGCTGCAGCTGTACATAGTCTATTGGTAAATAGCCCACCCATTTTCACCTACCTCATCCCCATACTGTTTTTATTTATTTATTTTTATTTTTCTGCTCTTTTGCACACCAATCTCTACCTGTACATAACCATCTGATCATTTATCACTCCAGTGTTAATCTGCATAATTGTAATTATTTGCCTACCTTCTCATGCCTTTTGCACACAATGTATATATAGACTCCCCTTTTTTCTACTGTGTTATTGACTTGTTAATTGTTTACTCCATGTGTAACTCTGTGTTGTCTGTTCACACTGCTATGCCTTATCTTGGCCAGGTCGCAGTTGCAAATGAGAACTTGTTCTCAACTAGCCTACCTGGTTAAATAAAGGTGAAATAAAAAAAATAAAAAAAAAAAATCTTGGCATGGAGACGGTGTCTCACTCTCACTGGACACCATGGAAGCAATAGACCACACACACACTTGTTCGCTCACAGTGTTCAAGAAATGAGCCCATTAGATTTCTGTATTTAGAAAAGTATGTGGTAGAGAAACACGGTCGGATAAAAATGAGAAAGAAAATATCCTCTGCCACCAACCATGTGGCCCTGCACGTGATCAACTGGCGGTGATAAAATCAACTAAAACAGAATCAATTATTCCACCTGAAACATTACAGCTCAGCGGTTTTCCTCCACTGTGGTTCAGCTATACGTAAAACTACTGTTTGTCCGTTTTCCAAATTACACCCGATTCCCTACACAGTGCACTACTTTTAACTAGGCTCCATCGGTCTCTGGACAAAATGTGTGCACTATAGAGAACATGGTGCCATTTGGGCTGCAGATTGGAGTGGCCCAGGCAGACTGCAGAGATCAGCTGCTATTATTGATTCTGTGTAACAGGACTGCTGACTAAAAGCTGTGCGGTCTGGTCCCCCTCTCCTCATCCCCCTCTGCTCTCCGTTCCTCATCCCCCTCTCACCCTCTCCTCTACTCTGTTAGATCTAATGAGGTTAAAAGGGGAAGCAAAGCAGCGTTTACCATTAATGACCAAATATTAACACAGTCACACACACTAAACCTGAGGCAGGCCAGCCAAAGTGTGCACATACACTACCAGTCAAAGGTTAGGACACACCAACTCATTCAGGGGGTTTTTCTTTACTTTTTTTTAACCATTTTCTACATTGTAGAATAATAGTGAAGACATCAAAACTATGAAATAATACATATTATTTGTTATTTCATAGTTTTAATGTCGTCACTATTATTCTACATAGTCAAAATAAAGAGAAACCCTGGAGTGAGTAGGTGTGTCTAAACTTTTGACTGGTACTGTATGTGTACGTGTGTGTGTGTGTGTGTATGTATGTAGGGTAAGCAATGATTACGTAAATGTGAGCAGCAGCTGAAATTAAACACCCCCTTGGGACGACAGGGCTATTCAGTGACATTGCAGAGCTGTTGGGGACACAGTCAATCACAGGGAAATAGCTAGTGACCTCTAGATAGTCAGATTGGGAAGGGGACATTGCTTGTGTGTGTGTGTGTGTGTGTGTGTGTGTGTTTGCGCAGCTGGTGATAGGGGACTGGAGCTGCTACGTGATCCCATTCACCTCTACTTCACTACTGCAAAGTCCGAGGCAGCCGTCGACACTCATACACAGAGTCCTGACGGAGCACTCCCAACTCCCACACAGATCAATGGAACAGAAAGGGGAGAGGCGCAGCCTAAAATCACCCATGTCACCTTGGGCCGCAAGCCGCTGCCACTCAAAAGTGATCTTTTGAGATGCTATGTTTGATGCTATGAAAGAACATGAGAGAAAAAGCATTTGTTAATGTCATGGATTAAATCAAATAGATGAATTATGAAGGTTATAACTGAGAACCAATCACACAGACGGTGTCCCAAATGGCACCCTATTCCCTAGTGCACTAACCTACAGGCCATCAAAAGTAATGCACTGTATAGGGAATAGGGGTGCCATTTGAGACGCATCTGTGACATTATGTAGCTGGTAGTACAGCTGTGCCCTGACAAGTGGAAGAAGAGATTATTCAGATTCCCTTTCATGCATTCAACTGAAGGAACAACGCTTGACAATTGTGAATGACTGCTCTGCTCTTACTGCTACCACTGCAGATCGCACACGGCTCCAAATCTCCCCGGTTTGACTTGGAGCCACTCTCAGCTTTGTGATCGGCCTACATGTAATTTGACATGGCCATAATATAACCTTAGATTATAAACATGGGTCAATTACTCCCTCACAATGCAAATCACTGCTGTATTCGTCATTTTCCCAAATGAAAATAGTTGTGAAATCAACTGATGAATCATATTGTAACGCAGGGTAGTTATTTACACTGTATTCAGTCATCATTGCCGGTATTTACTACAGACATTTAGGAACAGTTTAGAACCCATAGCGGTCGTCGACAGTCTTTCTTTTAATTACTATAGTGGCCGTGAATAGCCTTGTTTTTCTAACAATAATATCTGTGCCAATATCACAAAATGAACTTGCTAACAACCTGTTGTCATATTTGTGTGGCTGTTGTCATCAGCCAGAAACAGGGTATGCCTTCATTTGACTTTTCAAAGCATTTTTAAAATGGCATTACTCAAAATGGCGGCAGCGAAAAGGACACACATTTTCACTGTGAAAGAGGCTGTATCTATGTTGACTGGTGATACGGATTTGGACAAGTCCTTGCACTTTGAAAAGCAATGAGTGAAATATCTTGTCAAATATCTCATTCCAAAATCATGAGCATTAATATGGAGTTGTTCCCCTTTGCTGCTATAACAGCCTCCACTCTTCTGGGAAGGCTTTCCACTAGACGTTGGAACATTGCTGCAGGGGACTTGCTTCCATTCAGCCACAAGAGCATTAGTGAGGTTGGGCACTGATGTTTGGCGATTAGGTCTGACTCACAGTCGGTGTTCCAATTCATCCCAAAGGTGTTCGATGGGGTTGAGGTCAGGGCTCTGTGCAGGACAGTCAAGTTCTTCCACAGCGATCGCAACAAACCATTTCTGTATGGACCTTGCTTTGTGCACGGGGGTATTGTCATGTTGAAAAGGAAAGGGCCTTCCCCAAACTGTTGCCACAAAATTGGAAGCACAGAATAGTCTAGAATGTCATTGTATGCTGTAGCGTTAAGATTTCCCTTCACTGGAACTAAGGGCCCTAGCCCGAACCATGAAAAACAACCCCAGACCATTATTCCTCCACAAAACTTTAGTTGGCACTCTGCATCGGGGCAGGTAGCGTTCCCAGATTCGTCCGTCGAACTGCCAGATGGTGAAGAGTGATTCATCACTCCAGAGAACGCATTTCCACTGCTCCAGAGCCCAATGGCGGCAAGCTTTACACCACTCCAGCCGACGCTTGGCATTGCACATGGTGATCTTAGGCTTCTGTGAGGCTGCTCGGCCATGGAAACCCATTTTATGAAGCTCCCGACGAACAGTTCTTGTCCTGATGTTGATTTTCAGAGACAGTTTGGAACTTGGTAGTGAGTGTTGCAACCGAGGACAGACGATTCATACGCGCTACGCGCCCCAGCAAACAGCAGTCACGTACTGTGAGCTTGTGTGGCTCCTAGACACTTGTGTTGCTCCTAGACGTTTCCACTTCACAAAAACAGCACTTACAGTTGACCGGGGCAGTTCTAGCAGGGCAGAAATTTTACGAACTGACTTGTTCCAAAGTTGGCATCCTATGACGGTGCCAATGCTTGTCTATGGAGATTGCATGGCTGTGTGCTCGATTTTAAACACCTGTGAGCAACGGTTGTAACTGAAATAGCCAAATCCACTCATTTGAAGGGCTGTCCACATACATAATATATACAAATGTATGTTTGGTGTTGTCGATGTTTGATGCTGTGAAACTTGGGGAATAGCAAGTCCAGTCATGGTACAGGTGAGCACATCAGAGGTGGAGCTCAAATGATTGACCTCTGTCTCATGGCAATAGTTGCAGTGCTTAGCTGTATATAGTCACCTAACTAGTTTGTTGTTTTGTTTTGTTTCTACCAATGTAATTTATATAGAAACGGCCCAAGCTGCTTTCTATAGCTAGCTAGTCTGTCAGGCAAGAACAGTTGTGAGTAGCGGTAAATTTGGCCTGCGCTCACAAAGCGTCAACCTCAGCTGTCACTTTCGCTAGCTAGCAGTACAGAAAACCAGCTAACTAGCCACCGAAATGAAGGCTACAGTAATTTGTGTTTATCTGTTGGGCTTAGCTTATGGTTTGTCATGCTATACATTGCCTCATGTTTCTATTATTTGACAGCTTAGCTGTCGTGTCAGTGTAGCAGATGCCCGCGGAGCTCATATGACGTATTGAATATTTGTTTCCATTGTCAGCTTACAAGTTGCTTGTTTTGTCCTGTTTCTACCAATACAATTTATCTGGAAACTGTCCCAGCTTCGTAAGCAATCAGCTAACATTGGCAAACTCTGTAGTAAGTCTGTCAGTCAGGCAAGAAAGCAAGAGTTGATTGGAGGTGTGTGTGTGTGTGTGTGTGTGTGTGTGTGTGTGTGTGTGTGTGTGTGTGTGTGTGTGTGTGTGTGTGTGTGTGTGTGTGTGTGTGTGTGTGTGTGTGTGTAAAGGAATGGGAGGCGTTTAACTATCACACAATTTATGATGGAAATCCCTTATTAGGAAGAGAGTATGTGTACGGCTGAGAAAAATAAAGAGAGGAAGGAAGAGCTAGACAGTGTGAGAGGGAGAGAGAGAGATTATGTTCCTGACCACTATTGTATCCTATTCATTGCTCCTCTCCTCTCCTCTCCTCTCCTCTCCTCTCCTCTCCTCTCCTCTCCTCTCTCTGTTCCTCTAGGTCAGTGAAAGCAGAAGGAAGTGATATGGAGAGTCAGGGCTAAACAGCAGCAGAAGGAAGTGATATGGAGAGTCAGGGCTCAACAGCAGCAGAAGGCAGGGAGGAAGGAAGAGGAAATGATTAGAGGGATAGAGATGTCGAGAGAGAAGTGAAGTGAGAGGAGAGTGGTGGGAGAGAGGAAGAGGAGAGGAAAAAGGAGGAGGAAGAGGAGGAAGCAAAGGGAGAGGAAGGGGAAGAAGGAGAGCACATCCGAGAGGGGAGCCTATGTTTCCATGGAGTGTGTCTGATTACAGTCTAGAGTCTTTTTGGGTATGACATTATAAGCACGGTACACCTGTATTTGCGGAGTTTCTCCCATTCTTCTCTACAGATCCTCTCAAACTCTGTCAGGTTGGATGGGGAGCGTCGCGGCACAGCTATTTTCAGGTTTTTTGCAGAGATGTTTGGTCAGGTTCAAGTCCAGGGGGCCACTCAAGACATTCAGAGAATTGCCACTCATGAGCTGTCTTGGCTGTGAGCTTAGGGGTGTTGTCCGTTCATCTTTCCCTTGATCCTGACTAGTCTCACAGTCCCTGCCACTGAAAAACATCCCCACAGCATGATTTTGCCACCACCACGTTTCCTCCAGATGTGACCCTTGGCATTCAGGCCAAAAAGTTAAATCTTGGTTTCATCAGACCAGAGAATCTTGTTTCTCATGGTCTGAGAATCTTTAGGTGCCTTTTGACAAACTCCAAGCGGGCTGTCATATTCCTTTTACTGAGGAGTGGTTTCCGTCAGGCCACACTACCATAAAGGTCTGATTGGTGGAGTGCTGTAGAGATGGGAGAACCTTCTAGAAGGACAACCATCTTCTCAGAGGAACTTTGGAACTCTGTCAGAGGGACCATAGGGTTCTTGGCCCTTCTCCCCCGATTGCTCAGTTTGGCCGGGCGGCCAGCTCTAGGAAGCCTTGGTGGTTCCGAACTTCTTCCATTTAAGAATGATGGAGGCCACTGTGTTCTTGGGGACCTTCAATGCTGCAGACATTTTTTGGTACCCTTCCCCAGATCTGTGCCTCGACACAATCCTGTCTCGGACAATTCCTTCGACCTCATGGCTTGGTTTTTGCTCTGACATGCACTGTTAACTGTATGACCTCATATAGAGAGGTGTAGGCCTTTCCAAATCATGTCCAATCATTTTAATTTACTACAGGTGGACTCCAATCAAGTTGTAGAAACATCTCAAGGATGATCAAAGGAAACAAGATGCACCTGAACTCAACTTCGAGGCTCATAGCAAAGGGTCTGAATACTTATGTAAATAAGGTATCTGTTATTTTTAATACATTTGCAAAAATGTCTAACAACCTGTTTTTGCTTTGTCATTATGGGGTATTGTGTGTAGATTGCTGAGGGGAAAAAATATTTTTGAATAATGCTGTAACGTAACAAAATGTGGAAAAAGTCAAGTGGTCGGAAAACCTTACAAATGCACTGTACCATTTTCTAGCTCAGTCTCTACTTTTATCCAATGTAAAAAACACATTTCAAATGTTGCCGAATCGAGACCGAATCGAGGCGGTCGGTCACATATGTAACAAGTGTCTAAGAGAAGGAGTGCTGATCTAGGATGCATTCGTTGGGATCTAAAAGGCTAAACTGATCCTGAATCAGCAATCCTACTGAGACGCTTGTTACATACAGGAAATCGATCCTTTGTGAAAAGCTATATGAGTCCCAATATTCTTATCTGTGCTTTATACGTCCCAATGACCCAGTACAGTACTCTGTTCCAAATTGCACCATATTCAAATCAAATTAATCAAATCAAAGTTTATTTGGTACCGCTTGCCATGCGGCAGTAGAGAGAACAGTCTACAGTCTACTGGGGTGGCTGGGGTCTTTGACAATTTTTAGGGCCTTCCTCTGACACCGCCTGGTGTAGTGGTCCTGGATGGCAGGCAGCTTTGCCCCAGTGATGTACTGGGCCGTACGCACTACCTTCTGAAGTGCCTTGCGGTTGGAGGCCGAGCAATTGCCGTACCAGGCAGTGATACAACCAGTCAGGATGCTCTCAATGTTGCGGCTGAAGAACCTTTTGAGGATCTTAGAACCAATGCTGTGACGACCCTCCCACTCTGTCTGCCGTATTTTGTCTTTGTTCTTGTTTCCTTATTAGGATGCCGGTGGGCGGAGTTGAGAGGGTCGTCAGCTACATGGGAAACACCTGGGCCCAGGTGTTTCCCAGGATAAATACACCCCTTTCCCATTCATGGGGGAGACTCTCTCCATGCAGACATTTGTAGATTGTGTTGTGGTTCTTGTTGGGTTTTTGTTTGTTTGCTTTGGCACCTTTCAACACCCTGCATTATCACATTCATGCATGCAAAACACTCACTTACGCTACTGATTACTGATTACACACATCATTGTATATTTTCCTTAGTTGCTTTAGTTAATAAATATATCTTTTGTTACTCCTTATCTCCACGTTGTCTCCCTTTGTTACGGGCTTTGAGCCGGTTCGTGACAATGCCAAATCTTTTTAGATTCCTGAGGCGGAATAGGCTTTGTCGTGCCCTCTCCATAACTGTCTTGATGTGTTTGGACCATGTTAGTTTGTTGTTGATGTAGACACCAAGGAACTTGAAGCTCTCAACCTGCTCCACTACAGCCCCGTCGATGAGAATGGGGGTGTGCTCGGTCCTCCTTTTCCTGTAGTCCACAATCACCTCCTGAGTCTTGGTTACGTTGAGGGATAGGTTGTTATTCTGGCACCACCTGGCCAGGTCTCTGACCTCCTCCCTATAGGCTGTCTCGTCGTTGTCGGTGATCAGGCCTACCACTGTTGTGTCGTCTGCAAACTTAATGATGGTGTTGGAGTCGTGCCTGGTCATGCAGTCATGGGTGAACAGGGAGTACAGGAGGGGACTGAGCACGCACCCCTGGGGAGCTCCAGTGTTGAGGATCAGTGTGGCAGATGTGTTGCTACCTACCCTCACCACTTGGGGGCGGCCAATCAGGAAGTCCAGGATCCAGTTGCAGAGGGAGGTGTTTAGTCCCAGGATCCTTAGCTTAGTGATGAGCTTTGAGGGTACTATGGTGTTGAATGCTGAGCTGTAGTCAATGAATAGCATTCTCAAATAAGTGTTCCTTTTGTCCAGGTGGGAAAGGGTAGTGTGGAGTGCAATAGAGAATGCATCATCTGTGGATCTGTTTGGGCGGTATGCAAATTGGAGTGGGTCTAGGGTTTCTGGGATAATGGTGTTACCAGCCTTTCAAAGCACTTCATGGCTACGGACGTGAGTGCTACGGGTCTGTAGTCATTTAGGCAGGTTGCCTTTGTGTTCTTGAGCACAGGGAAGGTGGTGGTCTGCTTGAAACATGTTGGTATTACAGACTCAATCAGGGACATGTTGAAAATGTCAGTGAAGACACCTGCCAGTTGGTCAGCACATGCCCGGAGCACACGTCCTGGTAATCCGTCTGGCCCAGCAGCCTTGTGTATGTTGACCTGTTTAAAGGTCTTACTCACGTCGGCTACGGAGAGCGTGATCACACAGTCGTCCGATACAGCTGATGCTCTCATGCATGCCTCAGTGTTTCTTGCCTCGAAGCGAGCATAGAAGTGATTTAGCTCGTCTGGTAGGCTTGTGTCACTGGGCAGCTCGCGTCTATGATTCCCTTTGTAGTCTCTAATAGTTTGCAGGCCCTGCCACATCCGACGAGCATCGGAGCCGGTGTTGTATGATTCAATCTTAGCCCTGTATTGACACTTTGCCTGTTTGATGGTTCGTCGCAGGGCAAAGCGGGATTTCTTGTAAGCTTCCGGGTTAGAGTCCTGCACCTTGAAAGTGGCAGCTCTACCCTCAATGCACTTATTGATAAAGCCAGTGACTGATGTGGTGTATTCCTCAATGTCATCGGAAGAATCCCAAAACATATTCCAGTCTGTGCTAGCAAAACAGTCCTGTAGTTTAGCATCTGCTTCATCTGACCACTTTTTTATAGACCAAGTCACTGGTGCTTCCTGCTTTAATGTTTTGCTTGTAAGCAGAAATCAGGAGGATCGAGTTGTGGTCAGATTTACCAAATGGAGGGCGAGAGAGAGCTTTGTACGCGTCTCTGTGTGTGGAGTACAGGTGATCTAGAATTTTTCCCCCTCGGGTTGAACATTTAACATGTTGATAGAAATTTGGTAGAACTGATTTAAGTTTCCCTGCATTAAATTCTCCAGGCACTAGGAGCGCCGCCTCTGGGTGAGCGGTTTCCTGTTTGCTTATTTCCTTATACAGCTGACTGAGTGCTGTCTTAGTGCCCGCATCTGTTTGGGGTGGTAAATAAACAGCCACGAAAAGTATAGCTGAGAACTCTCTAGGCAAGTAGTGTGGCCTGCAATAGTGCACTACTTTTGACCATTAGGAAGCCTCTCAGTGAGTAGTGGCTGGAAATAGACACTCAGACTGGCCATCTCCACAGCCTAGGACTTAGTGGTGGTCAGGGGTCACACTGTAGGTAATACATGGGAGTAGAGAAACATAAAACAGGTCCAGTACCATTGAAAATGATCATTACTGTCCATTAATGGTCCTATTTCCCTTCCGCAATCTAAATGTCCAGTCCAATCAGATTCCCCATGCGTTTAACCTGTGATCTGCAGCCGCAGGTTGCGTCCAAAATGGTACCCTATTCCCTGTATAGTGAATAGGGTGCCATTTGGAACACAGGCAGAAAGAAGACAGCAGTAAATCTCACCATTGCCTTTGTCTGCACTGACACTGGCAGGCAGGGCAGAGAAAACGCACTCACACAGCAAACGGAAGTAGATAAATCCATATAGGTAAATCCATATGAATTCAATCACTTTTTGACAACATCCCTTTTGATTTAAAGAAAACTTTCCAAACATGTTTGCCCATGGAAGAAGTGGTCAGGTGGTTATTTCAATCATATAACTATAATTCATAGAATGTACCTATTCCTTCAGACCACTGCAATTTAGCTGGTAGACCATTTACATTTTTATTGAATTTAAATTGTAACTTATTAGTACTACAAAGATGGACGCCGGTCCAGCCGCTGTCCAATGTCAACTTAAATGGTCATGACTATTCTATTATCTATATTTCTATGATCTCAACAGGTTTCCTAAGGAGGATTGACAGCATCATTTAAAACAGATATTCCCAATGAAGTCAGCATTCTCTGATATAACCCATCTAAGTAGTACCATCTGAAATTCAAAATGTTATTCCCATTTTAGAACATTTATCAGCCACCCTGTATTCAAGAGATCATGTTGTGTCTCAGCCGGTGGCGGGCACGACACAAAATCCTCAGATTTAAAATGGCTTCAAATAGAGTTTGGCGTTTATAGATCATAGACATTTAAGGTTAAAACATTTTTTTTAAAGAAAGTCCATTTTATAGAAATTATAAAACAGTTTAACAACCCTGTTTGTAAGCTTTTAAATGATATCAATCTCAACTGTTTCTATTTTCCAGGAATGAAGACATGGATGTCTCCATGGTATGGTGGGGTATGCAAAAATGGATCAACTTTAACACCTTCATCTCTTGAATGTTTTGGCATTCAGGTCCAGAAACTGACTTTCTGACCACTTCTACAATGGGCAAATATGTACGGAAGGTTTTATTCAAATCAAAAGGTTTGCTGTCAAAAAGTGATTGAATTCAAATGGATTTATCCGATTAGGAACGGTTCTGTCTTTTCTGCCAAGTAAATTAATCACCATTTCATGAATTAATGAATGAGGCAATAAGCAATGTGCAGTGATGGACTCTCTACAGCGTTCACAGAGAAATGTGGCATTTATCAAATGTGTCTTTCCATGTGAATTTGCCTAATAATCCATCACTCTTCACCAGAAACAGAACGGTTCCATCTCCGGGAGGGAGGGAGGCAGGCTGGTTAAGGCTGACTGGCCAGTATGTACCACAGCAGAATACTGATCTGGGCCCGTTTTAAAGCATTACATAGTAGGAGTGTTGATCTAGGATCAGGTCCCCCTGTCCATTCATTATAATCGAAAAGGCAAAACTGATCCACAAATCAGCACTCCTACTCAGACACTTTATGAATACTGATGTGAATATGTATTCCCCCCTCTCACTCAACCAGTCGACATAGAGATGCTCTAGTCAGTCTCCAACAGACTCCTTCCAAACTGCACTCCAAAGAAAGGAGCAGCTGGATAAGGTTACCTAGCAACCACAGTCTTCTGGAGAAGCCATTTTTCCCTGTGGTGATTGCACTGCACATACAACAGTGGTTGTTGGGTACAGTGCTTATTCATGTAATTACACAAAGTATTTACAGAGCAGGAACGGTTTGTTGGCGGTTTGATGACTAGTGGCAAATGACAAGGTAAACAACAAAGATGTCAGGGGTTCCAGTGATCTATGATGCTTAAAGTGACAGGCTTTCTCTTAGCATCAGTTTGATGAGCGATCTCTCGCCTCTCTCCCGATCCATCTCACACTGTCTGAATTACAGGTGTTGTCTATGGGTTTGAGCTCAGCTGAGTTGGGGGAGAAGAAGGGGCCAGAGATCACTGAGCTATGACCTGGGTGAGCAGACGGTCTGAAGCTCACACATTAATCAAAGTGCCCAAGGAACAGACCTTTTCCTGGGAGGAAAGGAAAGCTTTGAAAAGGCATCCATCCATTCTGCTACTGAACGGCAGCAGATCATTTCACTTCCACATGCGATATGTAACACAAAATAAACTCTGAACAGCGGCTTTTACATTATTGACCTGTAATTTAGAAAGAGAGAGAGAGACGGCGAAGGAGAGAGTTCTGAGCAGTGATTGGGTGGAAAATTAGGACTAAGCTAGATATAATATTGAGAGACGTGTGTATTAACAAAGCCTAACCTAACCTTGTAGTGGTATGAAAGTGAGGCGAGGGCCATGTAAGACATGTCTATGGCTGTGTTCTAAATGGCACCCTATTCTCTATATAGTGGAGGACTTTACCCTCTCCTTCATTGGGGCGGCAGGTGGCCTAGTGGTTAGAGCATTGGACTAGTAACCGAAAGGTTACAAGAGCGAATCCCTGAGTTGACAAGGTTAAAATCTGTCGTTCTGCCCCTGAACAAGGCAGTTAACCCACTGTTCCTAGGCTGTCATTGAAAATAAGAAATTGTTCTTAATTAACTGACTTGCCTAGTTAAATAAAGTTTTTTTTTTTTTTTTAAAGGTTTAAATTGGGCCACTCCAACAACACACAGGTTGCTGTAATTGAGAAAATGACTGGGTCAAGAACATTGTTAACCTATGGGTTTCCAGTGAGAGCCCTCCACCTCATTAACCTAAAGAGACCATTAACTACTTATCCTATCAGAAGGGGTGAGGGGCTCTCAAGGAAAACAGACTATTCAAACTGTCCACAGGACCAGGGATGTGTCCCAAATGGCACCCTATAAATAGTGCACCATTTTTGACCAGGGCCCGCATAGGGTGCCATTTGGGATGCATACCAGGAGTGCACATGGCTCAAGTTTTGATAGATGATTAGCGGAGTGGGTTAAAGGGTTGGGCAGATCGATTGATTAACAGCATAAGTCTACTTTTCACTACCTTTCAGTCTCTTCATTAATGCTGAGGTATTTCCATAGCTTAAAAATGCCGGGTGGCCATCTTTAAAGCTGTCTTAAACATGCCGGGTGGCCATCTTTAAAGCTGTCTTAAACATGCCGGGTGGCCATCTTTAAAGCTGTCTTAAACATGCCGGGTGGCCATCTTTAAAGCTGTCTTAAACATGCCGGGTGGCCATCTTTAAAGCTGTCTTAAACATGCCGGGTGGCCATCTTTAAAGCTGTCTTAAACATGCCGGGTGGACGTCTAGAAAGCTGTCTTAAACATGCCGGGTGGCTGTCTAGAAAGCTCTCTTAAACATGCCGGGTGGCCATCTTTAAAGCTGTCTTAAACATGCCGGGTGGCCATCTTTAAAGCTGTCTTAAACATGCCGGGTGGCCATCTTTAAAGCTGTCTTAAACATGCCGGGTGGCCATCTTTAAAGCTGTCTTAAACATGCCGGGTGGCCATCTTTAAAGCTGTCTTAAACATGCCGGGTGGACGTCTAGAAAGCTGTCTTAAACATGCCGGGTGGCTGTCTAGAAAGCTCTCTTAAACATGCCGGGTGGCCATCTTTAAAGCTGTCTTAAACATGCCGGGTGGCCATCTTTAAAGCTGTCTTAAACATGCCGGGTGGCCATCTTTAAAGCTGTCTTAAACATGCCGGGTGGCTGTCTAGAAAGCTGTCTTAAACATGCCGGGTGGCTGTCTAGAAAGCTGTCTTAAACATGCCGGGTGGCTGTCTAGAAAGCCGTCTTAAACATGCCGGGTGGCCGTCTTTAAAGCTGTCTTAAACATGCCGGGTGGCCGTCTTTAAAGCTGTCTTAAACATGCCGGGTGGCCGTCTTTAAAGCGGTCTTAAACATGCCGGGTGGCCGTCTTTAAAGCTGTCAAACATGCCGGGTGGCCGTCTTTAAAGTCCAAGGCTCTTACCAGGTATTTACCCCCAATACACACACCCTCACACACAGTCAAGCACCATTATCCTCCGGAGGGAAACATCATACATGTAGATTGTATCTCTTGTTTTCTGCTAGTCATTTAAAATTGTTCAAATAAGCTTGAAATGACATGATTAGAACGTAACAGCGTTGGATAGGTACGTGACTGCTGCTTTCGTCCATATATAATCGTCTTCTGTGCCTTAATGGAGGTCAATAGCAGTAGGTGGGCGTTTGCAGGAAACTGTTTGGGGAGGTATATCCATGTCTAACCCAAGAAATGGCAGTTCACAGAGCTGTATTTTCACAAGCCTGTGACAGATTATTTGACTGACAAACGAAGTAACGCTTTAGCTAAAAGCATTTCATTTTTTGTAACCATAAGTCACTTGTCTTGCCTTCCATGTACACAAACATTTCAAAAGTGATAGAATGTAAAAGAAACTAAAGTTGAAGGGAAACCACTTCCACCTCTCTCGTCTACTTGTCGACCTTGAGAATATTCAGCTGACATCTTTTAAAGCCGATTTGTGAGGTGTCTTTTCAGGAAAGTGAGGCCATTATCAAAGTCTCTGCCAAAAATGATGGCATAATGGGCTTCATTCAATTTGAGACTACTTGAGCATGTAAATTGTTCTAATGGAAGACTAGGTCCAAAGGACAACAGTCCCAAACAAAACTAAACAAATGGAACAGAAGAATTGGAAAATCAACCCTAATCAATCAAATTTTCTGTCTGTATTCATACCAAGTCTCATGTTAAATGTAGTTTTGACAGAAATAGATTTATTTTCGCTATTCTCTGTGTGTAGTATACTCCAGCAAAAGTCAAGAAAGGTCAAGAAAGCAACGCGGCTCATCACCTTCCAGGAGCCACTGCTACCACAACGTTATTTAACAATGTCTATGTTTAAACATACTTTAAAAAAAGCCAGAGTGGTCAGCCAAACGGATGGTAAAGGGGGCCAGTCTGTGGGTGAGAGGTCAAATTGGGGGCATTGTTGGCCATAATCTGAATACAGCTCATGCCTTTGAGGGGCTTCCCTTCGGGCGTCCCAGTCAGTCGGTCACCTAACACAGACGGGTGGGTCCCAAATGGAACCCTATTCCCTATATTAGTGCACTACTTTTGACCAGGGTCATTCCACTACGTAGGGACTAGGGTGCCATTTGGGACTCAGCCTAGCCTGGGGTCATGAGAAAATATACTGTGCTGCCCCTCTGTACTAAATAAACCCTAAACAGATGTCCACAGTTGTCCCGGCCTCCTCTCTAGAACTCACAGAAAGAGGCTTCACAGGGGCCTAACTTTGCTATTTCTGGAGCTAATAACTCAGATCCCCACTCACTTCCCCTTGGCCTGAGTTGGGAGCGTAGTCCGTCCCCCTCTGTCCCTCTCCCACCCAGCCTGACCCACACTGCTTCAATGGGCATTTGCCCATTGATCTGTTCTGATTACAAGGGAAAATCCATGCCATATGTCCAAATGAAAACACTAAATATAGCTAGAATGCCATGTAGACTTCTTGGCAAACTATGTTGCAGAAGTCAAGTCCAGTTTTAAAAAAAGACAAGAAGGACGGAATGGGACAGAGACGTAATATATTCATTCATTTACAGATCCTCCCCTCATCACAAGAGTAAACATGGACATAAACAGAGAGTAGTAAATATGAGGGATTGAACGGACGTCAAAGCTCGGTCTTTAACCGAAGATCACAGATTTTGTCTTAAAGCAAATTAAGATCGTCTTCGACACCAGTGTTCCATTTATACAAGTGCATTGGCACAACAAAAAAGACACCAAACCAAGCATCACACCAGTGTCTTATTCACTCAATTGCGTTCCAACCGCTCCCTCTACACACACGTGCCGTGTGCACACACAAGCTCTCGTTAGCCGTACAGAAATAAATGTCTAGAAAATATTCTGTTCTGTTTTATTATATTATATTAAATCACATTATTTTTTTCCCCTCTGTAAAATATGTGTCTTGTCTGTGATAAGGGCTTGGGAAATAAGAGTCGTCTGCTATATTAACAGAAGAAGTCTATGCCATTCCAGAGCCATAAGCTTCTACAAGCAAGCACTGCTGAGGTTACTGCCTTTCTGAAGATTGTGTTTCTCGATATAGTACGCCGAAAAATATATATAAAACGCAACATGCAACATTTTCTAACTTTTTTACTGAGTTACAGTTCATATAAGGAAATCAGTCAATTGAAATAAATTCATTAGGCCCTAATCTATGGATTTCACATGACTGGGAAAACAGATATGCATCTGTTGGTCACAGATAACGTTAAAAATGCGTGGGCGTGGATCAGAAAACCAGTCAGTATCTGGTGTGACCACCATTTGCCTCATGCAGTGTGACACATCTCATTCACATAGAGTTGATCAGGCTGTTGACTGTGGCCTGTGGAATGTTGTCCCACTCCACTTCAATACCTGTGCGAAGCTGCTGGATATTGGCGGGAACTAAAACACCCTGTCGTACACGTCGATCCAGAGCATCCCAAACATGCTCAATGGGTGACATGTCTGGTGAGTATGTAGGCCATGGAAGAACAGGGACATTTTCAGCTTCCAGGAATTGTGTACAGACCCTTACGACATGGGGCCGTGCATTATCAAGCTGAAACATGAGGTGATGGCGGCGGTTGAATGGCACGACAATGGACCTCGGGATCTCATCACGGTATCTCGGTGTATTCAAATTGCCATCGATAAAATGCAATTGTGTTTGTTGTCCGTAGCTTATGCCTGCCCATACCATAACCGCACTGCCACCATTGGGCACTCTGTTCACAACGTTGACATCAGCAAACCCACACGACGCCATGCTGTCTGCCATCTGCCCGGTACAATTTTAACTGGGATTCATCCGTGAAGAGCACACTTCTCCAGCGTGCCAGTGGCCATCGAAGGTGAGCATTTGGCCACTGAAGTCGGTCATGACACCGAACTGCAGTCAGGTCAAAATCCTGCAGAGGATGACGAGCACGCAGATGAGCTTCCCGGAGACGGTTTCTGACTGTTTGTGCAGAAATTATTTGGTTGTGAAAACCCACAATTTCATCAGCTGTCCGGGTGGCTGGTCTCAGACGACCGCGCAGGTGAAGAAGCCAGATGTGGTGGTCCTGGGCTGGCGTGGTTACACGTGGTCTGCTGTTGTGAGGCCGGTTGGACACACACAGTACTGCCAAATTCAAAACGACTTATGGTAGAGCAATGTACATTAAAGTATCTGGTGACAGCTCTGGTAGACATTCCTGCAGTCAGCAGGCCAACTGCACACTCCCTCAAAACGTGAGACATCTGTGGCATTGTATCGTGTGACAACACTGCACATTGTAGAGTAACGTTTTTTTTGTCCCCAGCACAAGGTGCACCTGTGTAATGATCATGTTGTTTAATCAGCTTCTTGAAATTCCACACCTGTCAGGTGGAGGGATTGATTATCTTAGGCAAGGGAGAAATGCTCACCAAGAGTGATGTGCACAATATTTGAGAGAAATAAGCTTTTTGTGCATATGGAACATTTCTGGGATCTTTTATTTCAGCTCATGAAACATGGGACCAACACTTTACATGTTGCATTTATATTTCTATTCAGTATATAACCACTTGATATTACAGTTTCAATCAATTCATCTTAAAATGTCACTCGCTTTTCTATTGACCAAATAGCAATTAGGATTTGCTATCTATAATGGTTATTATAAATGCACACATTTTTTTCCAGTGTGGGCCTTAAAAAAATATATTTGTTACCCCGATTTGAGTATTAAAAAATAATAATAATGCGAGTACTCCAAAACTCCAACAAAAAAGTCAGACGCTCAAATATAAACAGAGCTTAAAGCTCCTGAGAATAGCAATAGTACAACACTGGCTTACAGTGGTCTACGTGTTTATTTATTTTACCTTTACTAGTCAAGTCAGTTAAGAACAAATTCTTATTTTCAATGATGGCCTAGGAACAGTGGGTTAACTGCCTGTTCAGGGGCACAACAACAGATTTGTACCTTGACAGCTCGGAGATTTGAACTTGCAACCTTCCGGTTACTAGTCCAATGCTCTAACCACTAGGCTACCCTGCCGCCTCTCTGGAGTAAAGATGCATGGAATTCTATGTAAGAAGAGCCCTTTCAGATATTTACCAAAGCACACAAGACCCCCAAACAAATTGTGTTATTAACATATAAAATATGAATCTAATTTCCAACAAGTGTGGGGTGGAATTTCAAACAGCCTTTCCATTCCTCCACTTGAAAGGGTCATTCTCAGAGGCACACAATGACTAATTCCCAAATAACACACTTTTCCCTACGTAGTGCATTATTTTGACCAGTACCCTGGTCAAAAGAAGTGAACCATAAAGGGAATAGGGTGCCATTTTGGATGCATCCACTATATCTTCATCATAATTGCAGCCGCTGCCCCAGTTACATTAATGAAAAGAGTTTTACAGTTGAGGACAGTGTTCTTGCTTTACAGAACAATCCTCACATGGTTACATAATGACGAGAGATCTACAAGACATTTTATATTACACTGGTATCTTACAGACAGGGGATACGTCCCAAATGGCACCCTAGTCCCTTTATAATGCACTACTTTTAACCAAGAGTCCTGGTCAAAAATAGTGCACTATACAGGGAACAGGGTGACACTTTGTTCCATCCCAGGCGGAGGGAAACTAGGTTAGACTACTGTGTACAGCAGATAGCCTATTTGTTACTGCAATATCACAGGTTCTCAATATCTCTGCTTTCCTCAGACATCAAATAAAACATTCATGGTCTGTGCTAAGCCTGTTCAACCTCGGACTCAACTCCCTCGCCCCTTAAGAAACCCTGAAGCTGAAGTCAGGGGAAGCTGAAATGTGAGCACCTCTATTGGCTGATTTAGAACAGAATGGCCTAAGCTTATCGATATCCAGTAGGTCTACACTGACGGTGCTCTGCTTTATAGCCCCGGCAGGCTGCAACCACACAAGTTGCTCTCTGCGACCTCCGGGGGATGTAAGCCAGCGTTTGACAGGTCTGGACTTTAACACAAATGCCTCTACGCAGGTTTGTAAAGGGAGCTGCTGCATTCTCCTCCGTCTGTCAGTCCATCGATCTGCTCAACCACTCAGATGACAGGAATGTGTGACCAAACACTGCTACGCTGACCAGGAGGGAGACAAGGCAAACATTTAGAAGACTACAACAGGACAATTAGATATACAACTGCCATTCAAAAGGGGAGAAATGAGACAGGAAGAAACTGTGTGTGTGTGTGTGTGTGTGTCTGTGTGTGTGTGTTTGCCACAGGACAAAGAAAGTTGTATTCCACCACTCCAACCGACCCACAGTCAGACTTGATCATTGACAGACCAACGGAACCGTCAGCAGGACTCTGGACATCACCATCGTCTCTGGAATGCATTTCATATTCAGCCTCATTGTTTCCAGCATCTCATCATATCTTATCACACCCTATCCTCTAATTAGTGCACTACTTTTGACCAGGACCCATAGTGCTCTGTTCAAAAGTAGTGCACTAAATAGGGAGTAGGATGTAATTTGGAACGCATCCATGACAAGCTATGTGGAATTTGAACTAAGGAAGCTGCCATGACAATGACCAGCTTGCTGCTGTGGCACTCAATCCCTACGGGAAACTGATGAAGTCAGGATTTCTCCCAGCTCTGTGTGTACAGCTCTGCTATGTGGCTTAAAGTAAAGCTTAATGATGTGGAGCCTTGTGACGTGCTGCTAATCCTAGCTACTCTCAACAGTCATTTGCTGTAACGGGTCCTAAAAACATGCATTGTGTTGTTCTACAATGGCCAATAACTTTTCCTTACAAACAGGGTCCCAACCACCCATTGCATTTCATTTAGGCTACGTCCCAAATGGCACCCTATTCCCTATGGGTCCTGGGCAAAAGTAGTGCACTAAATAGGATATAGGGTGCCATTTGGGACGCTTAAGTACTAATGTATTTAGCTTTCACCAAGAAAATGAAAGAGCATTGTTAGGCCGTATATATAGTTACAGTATTTTCACTCAGTATTGTAGATGTGTTGGGGAGTAACAGATTAGAAAAAACTAAAATATTTTAATCAGATTACAGATATGTTTGAAAAACTAGATAATTTCTAGGATTAGGGATAGGGGGCAGCATTTTCACTTTTGGATGAATAGCGTGCCCAGAGTGAACTGCCACCTACTCAGTCCCAGATGCTAATATATGCATATTATTATTAGTATTGGATGGAAAACACTCTGAAGTTTCTAAAACTGTTTGAATGATGTCTGTGAGTATAACAGAACTCATATGGCAGGCATGAACCTGAGAAAAAAAATCCAAACAGGAAGTGGGAAATCTGAGGTTTGTAGTTTTTGAACTCACCCCTATCGAATACACAGTGGGAAATTGGTTATTTTGCACTTCCTAAGGCTAGATGTCAACCGTCTTTAGAACGTTGTTTCAGGCTGCTCATGTGAAGGGGGGCCGGATGGGAGCTGTTTGACTAAGGGGTCTGCCTACAGCCTCATTCTCAGTCACGCACTTTCACTTGAGAGCGACCTGCGTTCCATGGCTTTTCTACAGATGGAATTCTCTGGTTGGAACATTATTGAACTTTTATGATAAAACATCCTAAAGATTGATTCTATACTTAGTTTGACAAGTTTCTTCGACCTGTAATATAACTTTTTGAACATTTCGTCCCGAATGGACCAGATCGCGCTTTTGGATTTGTTTACCAAACGCAAATCGTGAAGGAGACGTTGGACTTTTATTTAGCTTTTCCAGTACTAGTAGCCATATTACAAGTTCAACATTTGCAAAACAGCCAGTTTTCATAACTTCAATACTCCATATTCTTATACTTTTTGTCCAAAAGGAAAAGGCTTGCTGTCGCACAAGGTTAGCAGCTACATTTTGCGACAGATAAAGGGTTTCAGGCAATTGTAATCTAAAGTGTTGTACCACTTTTCTACCATACTCTCGTAAAGCCCAGCTCATTGGCTATCTAGATAGCTTTGTTTGACCCTGATTGGTGCTTATTTGACAAAGATACAGTCGATCAAGTGAAGACCGCCCGCGTCATCGGCGTGCCATGACCATATTTGGTGTCAAAATCGATCGTGCATGCTATATGGACCTTTGTAGGATATGAAAAAGGATTTTATCTAACAAAATGACACTTCATGTTATCTCTGGGACCCTTTGGATGATAAATCAGAGCACGATTTCAGAATGTAAGTACACATTTCACCTTCAGAGGGGAATTTATCAAACGTAATTGCATTGAAAAAGGTGTTTTGTTGTTAGGAGCTGTCCTCAAACAATAGCATGCCATTTTTTTTGCGGTAATAGCAACTGTAAATTGGACAGTGCAGTTATATTAACAAGAATTTAAGCTTTCGGCCGATATAAGACACTTATATGTACCAACATTTGTTTTTTCTCTAAAGTCTGCAATCGTGACACAAGACGCTACATTATTTACAACTGTCCCGTTGACAGGACTCCTCTCCCTAAGTTAAGAACAAATTCTTATTTACAATGATGGCCTACCCCGGCCAAACCTTAACGACGCTGGGCCAATTGTGCGCCGCCCTATGGGACTCTCAATCTGGGCCGGTTGTGATACAGCCTGGAATAGAACCAGGGTCTGTAGTGACGGCTCTAGCACTGAGATGCAATGCCTTAGACAGCTGTGCCACTTGGGAGCCCCACTATGATGACACACCAAATGCGTTTGATGAATCGTGGGAAAAGGGCAAGAATAGGATTTTGTAGGCTACAGTCCAAGCTGTCTTCCAATGGTGCGATTATCCAACTTGAATAAATGCTTGGAGGTAAGGATGACCTATGTAAGGATGAGCCCCTGCCCAGTCATGTGAAATCCATAGATTAGGGCCTAATTTATTTATTTCAATCTCCTTATATGAACTGTAACTCAGTAAAATTGTTGAAATTATTGCAAGTTGCATTTTTGTCCAGTATAGTTGTTGTGGATGACTGTTCACAAATGTATAGGCCTATGTGAATTTTAAACCAATAAATGTTTAAGGTACCTATCAATAATTTGTTTGCGAACAGTGGACAGCCACTGAAAAATGCGCTCTTGCAACAGCTGCATAGTGATCCCAGCCTATGGAATAAAAGTCTGAGTGAGATCCTCTTTTCTAAACACCTACATGGTATTGTGCTTCATACTCTCAAAAACAATCTAGTTAGTGCTGATTAAAATAAAAATGTTTACATGCCTAATGAACACATGCTCAAATTTACACAGATTACATTACTGAGTTTGGGCAATCGAAAAGTTACATTACTGATTACAATTTGACAGGTAACTAGTAACGGATAACATTTCAAAAGGAACCTAGCCAACCCTGTGTAATTAATTTGTTATTGCACATTTCAGACTTCACTGTTTCCATGTTCAGGCCTTGATGTCCTCTTCTGCTTTCGCTCCATCTTTTAGAACTAAGTTTTACAACCAACACTGCAACAGTAAAACTATGTATTTTTGAGGTTCAGTAAGCTTCGAGATTCAGGAAGCTTCGAGATTCAGGAAGCTTCGAGTTAGCCACCCAAGCTCTGCTGTGGGGCATAGGGGGGGGGGGGTCTCCTCACAGTCAGAGACAGACAAATGCCTCCACTATGGGCCACTCTGGAGCCGGCGCAACACACACAGTCCAGCTTAACGTCCTCGGATGCTTCTAGCGCTATGTATATTATTACAGTCAGACTAAGACGGCGCCCACACACACACACACACACACACACACACACACACACACACACACACACTGTAGCACGTAGAAACAAACCGGAGCATTCACAAATATACAATCTGTGTTGGGGTTGTCTTCTTTAGACCATTAACGTCATGTGTCTTCCTGCCTCCTGATCAGCAGTCAGAGTTATGCGTCCCAAACGGCACCCTATTCCTTTGGGCTCTGGTCAAAAGCAGTGCACTACATAGGGAATAGGGTGCCATTTGGGACACAGTCAATATCATTAACAGTAGAGCCGAATCGGGGGCCTCATCTCATGACCCTGTCGGGGTAAACCAAGGCAGCAATATCTGTCAGAGGAATGTAGTCAGGTGAAAGGTGAGAAGAGAAAAACACATTCCCAATTTTCAGAGGGAGAACAACACTAGTCCCGGCGCTTCACTTCCACCTCGCAAACAGTTGATGCGCAGCGACAGAAAGAAAAAAATTGCCCAACAAATTGTTTCAGAGCCTCTATGTCTGTTTCACCTCAGCATTGTCAAGTTGGCGGGAGAGAGTGGAACAAAATATGGAAGCTGACACATTTTCTGACCGTTGTGACACGAGCCCTGTCAGTCTGTCACATCACAAAAAACACCTATAGGAAAGGGCAGTCAATTGACATGAGAGGTTTTCATCATCCAGAGAAAAAGCCTACAGTGCATGAACAATAATAGCATGGGGATAAACATATAATAAATAATATGTGCCATTTAGCAACTTATTTTATTCAAAGTGACTAACAAATCATGCATACAATTTCAGATGGGTGGCCACAGCAGGTATCGAACCCATGATCTTTGGTGTCGCAAGTGCCATGCTCAACCAACTGACCGACACAGGACCAAAACCTTTGGTGTAAGGACCTAGTAGGCACAACACACTACTGTCCATAGACAGCACAATGCAAAATGTAGCTCTTACAGCTAGGTCAAGATGCAGTACCAAAGCTACATTTCACTAAATGTTTCTCAGAGTAGGACGTTCTGATCTAGAATCAGTTTAGCCTTTTAGATCAATATTAATACATTGAGTGGAACTGTTCTTAGATCAGCACTCTTAGTTTGAGACACTTTTTAAATGCGGGCCCCGATTAATTGATCTTGGGTCTTGTTACAAATTACATTTTAAATTTGTTGCTTAATGTCACCTTCTCACTTGAAATTGGACATGCTTCTGAAGAACCTTTGACAAATTATATATCATTATAACTAAGTTGTAAAAAAAAATAAAACCGGTCTGGAAATAGAAATTGCCATAATATGGTAGCTATGATGACTAGAAGTCTCTCCTCTCTTTCTCATCTAGGCCAAGCCAGGTGGGATGTTTCATAACTCTCCTCTTATGATTGTCCTTTTGTGAAAAGAGAGATTGTCCGTACGTCTGTGAAGACTATGAATAGGCCACATTGTCATCAATACTGCTAATGTGTCTGTGCTCTGTCCCTCTCTATCTCTCTTTCTCTGCCTCTCCCTCCCTCCAGCAGACCTGACTAAATAATTAAACGAAGCGACCAGCTTCCACAGGGGAAGCTTGTTAGACTTGGGCCAGAGTTTCATTACTCATGTTCTTTCTTCTGTATTTGTGACCAACCATCTTATGTAGCAAAATGTGAAATTGTGATTTCAAAAAAATATATATATTTTTTTTACATTTGATAAAAGTAGACAGAGCTAGAAAATGGTGTATCGTACATTACATTTGAGGAACAACGGGAAAGTAATTCTGCTTTGAAAGTTCATAAACTTGTAACCACACTTTTGAGAAAATGGCCCTTGAATGTTTTGGTACACCTACTGGAGAGCTCTTCTTTGTCTACACTCATTCAGCATCGTTCACACCCTCATAAGTCTTAGCCCCACCCATCTCTAAGGATTCACATGTGAGGCCTCGTGCTAAACAGAGTGAGTACGGTAGTGTACTAAACAACCAAAGATTTTAAGACTAAAGGCTGGTTTATAATATGTCTATCAACATGTCTGAATACGGTTGTTGCAGTGACATCATGAACATTCGATTGTCGTCCGACATCAAACTTGTCCTTGTCGTTATGAAAAAGTTTGAACACAAAAACAACAGGCTGCACGACATTGGCAGCATGGTGGTCCAAAATTGCATAACAGGTGTATTTTAACACCAATAACCCATCAGTTTAAAAATAAATGTAGTATTTGTCAATCTAGCAAACCAGGCAACTAAAAGCAACTTTCCAAACAATGTTTGTTCATTTCTAACTTGTTAGCTGGATAGCCAGTTAAAATAATGACCATATCATGTACAGTACCAGTCAAAAGTTCAGACCACCTACTCATTCAAGGGTTTTTCTTTATTTTTGCTATTTTCTACATTGTAGAATAGTGAAGACATCAAAACTACTAAATATTGATTCATGTAGTAACCCAAAAAAATTTACACAAATCAAAGTACATTTTATATTTGAGATTCTTCAAAGTAGCCACCCTTTGCCTTAATGACCGCTTTGCACACTCTTGGCATTCTCTCAACCTGATTCATGAGGTAGCAACCTGGAATACATTTCAATTAACAGGTGTGTCTTGTTAAAAGTGAATTTGTGGAATTTCTTTCCTTCTTAATGCGTTTGAGCCAATCAGTTGTGTTGTGACAAGGTAGCGGTGGTATACAGAAGATAGCCCTATTTGGTAAAAGACCAAGTCCATATTATACCAAGAACAGCTCAAATAAGCAAAGAGAAATGACAGTCCATCATTATTTTAAGACATGAAGAGCAGTCACAAAAACTATCAAGCGCTATGATGAAACTGGCTCTCATGAGGACCGCCACAGGAAAGGAAGACCCAGAGATACCTCTGCTGCAGAGGATAAGTTAACTAGATTTACCAGTCTCAAATATTGCAGCCCAAATAAATGCTTCAGAGTTCAGACACATTTCAACTAGTGATGCACCGATATGATTTAAGCATTCTGGTACAGTTAAACAGTTAACACACACAGATATCTAGGCACTGCATATCAGTGCAAGAAGTGTCACTACAGTCCCTGGTTCGAATCCAGGCTGTATCACATCCTGCCATGATTGGGAGTCCCATAGTGCGGCGCACAATTGGCCACGCGTCGTCCGGGCAGTCATTGTAAATAAGAATTTGTTCTTAACTAGTTAAATAAAAGTTACACACACACACACACACACACACAAAAAAAATAGTTATTTTGTTGGCATTTACATTTGTCCCCATTACCAGTAAAACATAATCAAAACCTATTTCTTTCACTTACTTGCTGTGCTGTTTCGTTGTTCATTTGTTCAGTCATTTCATTCTCAACCAGGATTTCTATGTAACACCGTTTGGGTCTTTGCGTGTCAAAAAAGACACACGTCAAATAACACTATTTGACGTGTCAAATAACACATCTGTTTCAGTAGCTAGGTGTCATCATCTAAAAAAATAATAATTATAAGATAGTTCTTATTCGATTAATGGTGGTCGTACCCATCTATGTGAAGCTAGCCACAATAAGGATTAACCACAATAGTGGACTTTGCGGTTAGCCTTCAAAATAAAAGTATGGCATAATTCTACTCTTTGTATTCATTTGCATTACTGTCAATTACATACTTTTTAAGGCAAACCGCAAATTCCACTATTGTGCCTAATCCTTATTGTGGCTAGCTTCACAACACATAACCCACATAACTAGCCAGATGAAGCTAGCTGGCTGCTTATAATGTTAGCCTTGGGCAACAGGGTTAAGTTGCTGACTAGCTATTTATTTTCATGAACTGAAGTTCAATTTCAATAGGCGAACAATAAGTGGCAACCTAGCTAATACTTACTCCCGAGGAATCCTAAATCATTGCTAAGAATAGTGAAAATGACAGTTTCTACTGGTCATTGTTTTCAGACTGGTTGAATTGTTGCTAGCTAGGTACCAAGCTAAAAACTAGCTACCACGGAAGTTGCAGTCGAACAAACAGTGCTTTATTACCAACACGGTTTTGTAAACACATCGTTCGTGGCCGGTGTTTGCTTGTTTGTAGACTTTTTTGCACAGCTTTGACAGTGCTACTGTATCTTTTTTGACATGCAAAGACCCAAACGGCGTTCCATAGTATGTATGTTGTGAAGCTAATAGCAGTGACCCTATTACTGTGCAACACTGGTAGGGCAAAATCTGAAAAATAGCACACTTGGTAGTGTGTACCGGTGCTCGACCAGTTGATGAAAGCCAACATCACCCACGACAGAGAACGGTTGATTGTCAAGGGCAATGAATTCCATTATCTTGGCTTTAATGTATTTCGCCTTTGAGTTGTCTTGCTGAAATGTTGTTACTCTTTCAAATGATTGCTTGATCCACACAGCAGACATTGTGGGCTAGGTTAGGAATGCTGTGTTGCACGTATAGTGCAACATTTTACGTGACATCATTACGTCACATTATACAGGTATGCACGTCAGCTTTGACATCGGTTTTGCACATCGGGGCGTTAAACTAGACAGACATCGGCCAATTTCTTTTGCTAATATCGGCCGATTACGATATGTTCACCGATATATCATGCATCCCCAATTTCAACATGAACTGTTCAGAGGAGAATCAGGCCTTCGTGGTCGAATTGCTGCAAAGAAACCACTACTAAAGGACACCAATAAGAGGAAAATATTGCTTGGGCCAAGAAACACAAGCAATGGACATTTGACCGGTCGAAATCTGTTCTTCGGTCTGATGAGTCCAAATTTGATATTTTTGGTTCCAACCGCTGTGTCTTTGTGAGCATGGAGGAGGAGGTGTGAAGGTGTGGGAGTGCTTTGCTGGTGACACTGTCAGATTTATTTAGAATTCAAGGCACACTTAACCAGCATGGCTACCACAGCATTCTGCAGCGATACGCCATCCCATCTGGTTTGCGCTTAAAGGGACTATCATTTGTTTTTCAAGAGGACAATGACCCAACAGACCTCCAGGCAGTGTAAGGACTATTTTATCAAGAACGAGAGGGAGGAGTGCTGCATCAGATGACCTGACCTCCACAATCATCCAACTTCAACCCAAATTGAGATGGTTTGGGATTAGTTGGACTGCAGAGGGCAGGGAAAAGCAGCCAACAAGTGCTCAGCACATGTGGGAACTCCTTCAAGACTGTTGGAAAAGCATTCCTCATGAATCTGGTTGAGAGAATGCCAAGCGTGTGCAATGCTGTCATCAAGGCAAAGGGTGGCTACTGAAGAATCTCAAATATAACATTTATTTTAATTTGTTTAATACTTGTTTGGTTACTACATGATTTCATGTGTTATTTCATAGTTTTGTTGTCTTCACTATTATTCTACAATGTAGAGAATAAATAAAAACCCTGGAATGAGTAGGTGTGTCCAAACTTGTGACTGCTACCATAGCCGACAACGTCTTAACTTCAACTAATTTGCATTCATTTTTACAGGAAAATTAACTTGTATATAAAGGCTCTTGTTGTGAGTTTATGGTGAGCTAATTACAGAAAATAGCTTATGGTTGCGAATGACAAAATAAAATCAGGGCATTCTACCAGAGAATTTCATAACTTTTTAGAATATTATATCCTAATCTGACTTTGGTGCAGGTTATGTTCTTCACATTAGCATTTCTGGTAAACACACACCATTTCAAATAATTTGTTTGTCACATGCACAGGATACAGGAAGTGGAAACGGTACTGTGAAATGGATACTTGCATAGTGGAGTCTTTGGTTCAGACATGTAGCTAGCTAGCTAAACAATGTACTATGATCCCAGCTTGTAACGTTACTACCCTGCATGAATCTACAGGTAGCTAAAGCTAACTAACTAGGTTCAAAGTTAGGGCGCTGGTCAAAAGGAGTGCATTATATAGGGAAATTATGCTTTATTATAGGGTGCCATTCCAGACGGAGCCCTAGCTAGCTGCAGCGCTCCTCCACGACAGGGCCCAGAATTCCACACGAGAGCGTCAACGACAGTCAGCCGACACACACATAGTGGCCATTCTGTGATGTAGTGAATCGGAGGCCGTTGGCTGCATTCTGAGGCATTATTTAGCTAGAACACAGATGGCTCAGGGGCAGAGTGGGGGGGGCCAAGCAGCATGGACCCAGTAGGCATCAGTCACTGACCATTAGAGGCAGAGCATTCCTTTCCTCCTTCTAGCCACACACACACACACACACACACACACACACACACACACACACACACACACACACACACACACACACACACACACACACACACACACACACACACACACACACACACACACACACACACACACAGAGAAGGGTGGGGAACTACGAACTACCAATAGCTCTAGATTTAACAGCTCACCCTCACTGTATCCAAAAACAGAGAAAACACATTCTTCCCATGATGCAGATATAAAATTGAAAACAGCCTAACTGCCAAGCTTTCTTTTCTTTCTCCCCTCTTCTTTTTCATTTGCAAAGCTTATTGTAGAGAGACACAGGCAGCAGGCTACCAGGATAATGGATAACAAAGATGTTTACCATTAGTGAATAGAGCGATCATAGGGAACTTGTTTAGAGGCTGCATTACATTCATGAAGAACAGATCTGCATTACACTCTAGGACTATGTCTACTCCATTAAAAACATCTCACATTCACCATGTAAATATTGAACTGAGATGTTTACTTGAACTGAGAATATATATACATGCACAGACACACACACACACACACACACACATACTGTATATTATCTTGGCCAGGTCGCAGTTGCAAATGAGAACTTGTTCTCAACTAGCCTACCTGGTTAAATAAAGGTGAAATAAAAAAATAAAAAAATAAAATATGTGGACACCCCTTCAAATGTGTGGATTTGGTTTTCAGCCACTCAGGTTTCTGACAGGTGTATAAAATCGAGCACAAAGCCATGCAATCTCCATAGACAAACACTGGCAATAGAATGGCCTTACTGAAGACCTCAGTGACTTTCAAAGTGGCACCGTCATAGGAAGCCCCTTTTCCAACAAGGTAGTTCGTCAAATTTCTGCCCTGCTAGAGCTGCCCTGATCTACGATAAGTGCTGTTATTACGAAGTTGAAACATCTAGGAGCAACAACGGCTCAGCCGGGAAGTGGTAGGCCACACAAGATCAGAACAGGCCCACCGAGTACTGAGGCGCATAGCGCATTGAAAGTGTCTGTCCTCGGTTGCAAAACTCACTACCGAGTTCCAAACAGTTTCTGGAAGCAACATCAGCGCAATAACTGTTCATCGGGAGCTTCATGAAATGGGTTTCCATGTCTGAGAAGCCGCACACAAGCTTAAGATCACCATGCTTATTGCTAAGCGCCGGCTGGATTGGTGTTAAGCTCACCGCCATTGGACTCTGGAGCAGTGGATACGCATTCTCTGGAGTGATGAATCACACTTCACCATCTGGCAGTATGACGGATGAAACTAGGAACGCTACGTGCCCCAATGCATAGTGCCAACTGTAAAGTTTGGTGGAGAAGGAATAATGGTCTGAGGCTGTTTTTAATGATTCGTGCTAGGCCCCTTAGTTCCAGTGAAGGGAAATCTTCACGCTACAGCATATAATGACATTCTAGACTATTTTGTGCTTCCAATTTCATGGCAACAGTTTGGGGAAGGCCCTTCCTGTTTCAGCATGACAATGACCCGTGCACAAAGCGAGGTTCATACAGAAATGGTTTGTCGAGATCAGTGTGGAAGAACTTGATTATCCTGCTCAGAGCCCTGACTTCAACGCCATCGAACACCTTTGGGATGAATTGGAAAGCTGACTGCGAGCCAGGCCTAATCGCTCCAAACATCAGTAACCAACCTCACTAATGCTCTTGTGGCTGAAAGGAAGCAAGTTCACCGCAGCAATGTTCCAACATCTAGTGGAAAGATTTACCAGAAGAGTGGAGGTTGATATAGCAACAAAAGGGGACCAACTGTAAATTAACGCCCATGATTTTGGAATGAGATGTTTGACGAGCAGGTGTCCACATCGGTCTGGTCTGGTCTGGTCTGTGTGTGTGTGTGTGTGTGTGTGTACAGAATGTGTAGTGGATATGACCAGGGGTCTGTGGTTGTGATGTCAGGAATGTGAACACAACTATTTACTTAACCTGCCAGGTTTCCCCCTCCCCCAAAGATCATGTCCTGAACTTTGACTAGGTAAGCGTCCCAAATGTCACCCCAATGACATGCACAACAGAAGAAATAGGGAGGCATTTGGGACGAAGCAAAGACTTTAGCTCGTTCCCATAGCATGTTATGACTGTCAGTGTCTACTCACTATGCTTGATTTATTGCTTAAGAGAAATGGGACATTAATGATAGTGGAAACAAATCGACAGTTACACGTTGGGATATTATTTCACGATATTTCGTATTAAGACAATAACGTACTATTATTTTTGTGGTAGTTGGCTGAACCTGAACTAAAACTTTCAGCACTTTTATTTCCATGACTGATCAGAACTTGTTTTCTCATGGCTCTCTCGTCTCTGCAGCAGACATATGGTGAGCAATATGTTTGGAACATCGAATCACAATAAAATTACCGTATCGAATTGCATACATATAGAATCGTGACAGTCGCAATTCATATCTTATCTGCACCGAAGTACCGTGATATCGTATTGTGAGGTCCCTGGCAATTCCCAGCCCTAACCTACATGGTTGGATGTTAGTTGCTGTCTGAAAGATTCATGACATACTCATCACCATCCCAATAGAACTGATAGGGCTCTGGTCAAAATTAGTGCACTATATAGGGAATAGGGTACCATTTGGGCCACATTCTACTTCTATGTTGTGTACAGTAAGTCACAGGAACAACACACAGGAGCACACACAGAGCCACTCAGAACAACAAGGATGGAGGAACACGGTGGTTCTATAGGGAGTTAACCCCCGACCTCTTTGGTAACAGGGGAAGCAGCGCCCAGCTGGGACGTAACAAAACCATGAGGAACCCGAGGGTTAACTGTTGGCGAGCTCCATGATAACCACCGAGGGTGTGAACATACTCACAACTAAGACACTTGGAAGGAAACAGGCGGGGTATGCAGAGAAGAACATTCATACACAGAACTGCATACAAATGGAAATATTCTTAACTCCATTGTCACCCAGTCTCTCCATGCAAATTATGGAAATGAAGGATTTCAGAATACGGCAGTACATTCTTTAGACGTGTCATCACTTTTACATCCTGTGTCCCCCAACAGAGACACGGACAGTTGGTGGTGAGTGGGTCTCTGTGATGCACTGGTATGGTGATAAAATAATGAATCAATTGCTGGTCGTAATATGCACTGTGCACACATGGTGAGCAAAACAAAACGGGGGTACTGTGGGAAATGGTCTTAAGTGCTCATGACATTTCAGATAACCAAATTTAGCAGATATTGTGCATCCAACTGCTCATATGAGAAACATTAGCATTGAGATATTTAAGCTTGATAGATTGTGAATGGAAAACCTTGGCAGCCAAATAATCTGCCCGGGTTCTCCGGCTATAAACAAAACAAGCCATAAAAACATCAAGCAAAAATCCCTATCGGACGGCAGAAAAAGGTCATATGACACGAATGCTTAAAATAGTCCCATTTTATGTGTGGTCTTTTGTGAAGAACTAGATAATTAAGTTATCATTTGCTGGATAGGTGTGTGTGTCTTGCTTTTCCCCTAACAAGACATATTCTCCACTCTGATTAACTAATACGGCTCATTTGCCAAGAACGCTGCCTATATGTAAACTGAACAAAAATGATAAACACAACATGTAGTGTTGGTCCCATGTTTCATCAGCTGCAATAACAGATCACAGAAATATTCCATATGCACAAAAAATGTATCTACATCCCTGTTAGTGAGCATTTCTCCTTTGCCAAGATAATCCATCCACCTGACAGGTGTGACATATCAAGAAACTGATTAGACAGCATCACCATTGCACAGGTGCACCTTGAGCTGGGGACAATAAAAGGCCAACCTAAAATGTGCAGATTTAACAACACAATGGTCAAAGATTGCTCAAGTTGAGAGACCGAGCAATTCACTAGCTGAATGAAGGAATGTCCACCAGAGCTGTTGCCAGAGAATTGAATGTTCATTTCTCTACCATAAGCCGCCTACGTCGCCGTTTTAGAGAATTTGGCAGTACTGTGTGTGTCCAACCGGCCTCACAACCGCAGACCAATTGTAACCATGCCAACCCAGGACCTCCACATCCAGCTTCTTCTCCTGCGGGATCGTCTGAGATCTGCCACCCGTACAGCTGATGAAACTGTGGGTTTGCACAGCCAAAGAATTTCTAAACAAACTGTCAGATACCATCTCAGGGAAGCTCATCTGCATGCTTGTTGTCCTCACCAGGGTCTTGACCTGACTGCCGTTCAGCGTCATAACAGACTTCAGTGGGCAAATGCTGTCCTTTGATGGCCACTGACATTATGGAGAAGTGTGCTCTTCACGGATGAATCCCAGTTTCAACTGTGCCGGGCGAGCGGTTTGCTGATGTCAACGAGTGCCCCACAGTGGCGGTAGGGTTATGCTATGGGCAAGCATAAGCTACAGACAAAGAACACAATTGCATTTTAAATCGATGACAATTTGAATGCACAGAGACACCGTGAAGAGATCCTGAGGCCCATTGTCGTACCATTCATCCACTCCCATCCCCTTGTCACAAGGATCTGTACACAATTCCTGGAAACTGAAAATATCCCAGTTCTTCCATGGCCTGCATACTCAGCAAACATGTCACCCACTTAGCATGTTTGGGATGATCTGAATCGACAGCGTGCTCCAGTTCCCGTGGTCTAAGGCACTGCATTGCAGTGCTTGAGGCGTCACTATAGACCCGGGTTCGAACACAGGCTGTCTCAAAGCTGGCCCTGACCGGGAGACCCATTTATTATTATTTTTTTTATTTATTTCACCTTTATTTAACCAGGTAGGCTAGTTAAGAACAAGTTCTCATTTGCAACTGCGACCTGGACAAGATAAAGCGTAGCAATTCGACACATACAACAACACAGAGTTACACATGGAATAAACAAAACATACAGTCAATAATACAGTAGAACAAAAGAAAACAAAAAGTATATATACAGTGAGTGCAAATTAGGTAAGTTAAGGAAATAAATAGGCCATGGTGGCGAAGTAATTACAATATAGCAATTAAACACTGGAATGGTAGATCGGCAGAAGATGAATGTGCAGGTAGAGATACTGGGGTGCAAAGGAGCAAATTAAATAAATAAATACCAGTATGGGGATGAGGTAGGTAGATAGATGGGCTATTTACAGAGAGGCTAAGTACAGGTGCAGTGATCTGTAAAATGCTCTGACAGCTGGTGCTTAAAGCTAGTGAGGGAGATGTGAGTCTCCAGCTTCAGAGATTTTTGCAATTCGTTCCAGTCATGGGCAGCAGAGAACTGGAAGGAAAGACGACCCAACGAGGAATTGGCTTTGGGGGTGACCAGTGAGATATACCTGCTGGAGCGCGTGTTACGAGTGGGTGCTGCTATGGTGACCAGTGAGCTGAGAAAAGGCAGGGCTTTACCTAGCAGAGACTTGTAGATAACCTGTAGCCAGTGGGCTTGGCGACGAGTATGAAGCGAGGGCCAACCAACGAGAGCGTACAGGTCGCAATGGTGGGTAGTGTATGGGGCTTTAGTGACAAAACGGATGGCACTGTGATAGACTGCATCCAGTTTGTTGAGTAGAGTGTTGGAGGCTATTTTATAGATGACATCACCGAAGTCGAGGATCGGTAGGATGGTCAGTTTTACGAGGGTATGTTCGGCAGCATGAGTGAAGGATGCTTTGTTGCGATATAGGAAGCCAATTTAATTTTGGATTGGAGATGCTTAATGTGAGTCTGGAAGGAGAGTTTACAGTCTAACCAGACACCTAGGTATTTGTAGTTGTCCACGTATTCTAAGTCAGAGCCGTCCAGAGTAGTGATGCTGGACGGGCGAGCAGGTGCGGGCAGCGATCGATTGAAAAGAATGCATTTAGTTTTACTTGCGTTTAAGAGCAGTTGGAGGCCACAGAAGGAGAGTTGTATGGCATTGAAGCTCGTCTGGAGGTTAGTTAACACAGTGTCCAATGAGGAGCTAGAAGTATACAGAATGGTGTCGTCTGCGTAGAGGTGGATCAGAGAATCACCAGCAGCAAGAGCAACATCATTGATGTGTACAGAAAAGAGAGTCGGCCCGAGAATTGAACCCTGTGGCACACCCATAGAGACTGTCAGAGGTCCAGACAACAGGCCCTCCGATTTGACAAACTCCGATTTGACACAATCATTTGAGAAAACAAGGCTATCGAGTCTTCCAATAAGAATGTTGTGATTGACAGAGTCGAAAGCCTTGGCCAGGTCGATGAATACGGCTGCACAGTAATGTCTCTTATCGATGGCGGTTAATGATGTCGTTTAGAACCTTGGGCGTGGCTGAGGTGCACCCATGACCAGCTCTGAAACCAGATTGCATAGTGGAGAAAGGGGAGGGTTAGGGGAGGGTTTGGCCGGACGGAATTTCCTTGTATCATCGCGCTCCAGCGACTTCTTGTGGTGGGCCGGGCGCCTGCAAACTGACTTTGGTCGCCAGTTGTACGGTGTTTCCTCCGACACACTGGTGTGGCTGGCTTCCGGTCGTGTTTCAGAGGACCCAAGGCTCTCGACCTTCGCCTCTCCCGAGTCCGTCCGGGAGTTGCAGCAATGGGAGAAGACTCACTACCAATTGGATATCACAAAATTTGGGAGAAAAAGGGTTAAAAGTCAAAAATGAAATTATAGTAAGTATGTGAACCCTTTGGAATTACCTGGATTTCTGCATAAATTGGTCATAACATTTGATCACCACAAGAGACAAACACAGTGTGCTTAAACTAATAACACACAAATTATAGTTTTTTTCTTGTCTATATTGAATACATCATTTAAACATTCACAGTGTAGGTTGGAAAAGGTATGTGAACCCCTAGGCTAAGGACTTTTTCAAAAGCTAATTGGAGTCTGGAGCCAGCTAACCTGGAGTCCAATCAATTAAATGAGATTGGAGATGTTGGTTAGAGCTGCCCTGCCCTATAAAAAACACTCACAAAATGTGAGTTTGCTATTCACATGAAGCATTGCCTGATGTGAACCATGCCTCGAACAAAAGAGATCTCAGAAGACCTAAGATTAAGAATTGTTGACTTGAATAAAGCTAGAAAGGATTACAAAAGTATCTCTAAAAGCCTTGATGTTCATCAGTCCACGGTAAGACAAATTGTCTATAAATGGAGAAAGTTCAGCACTGTTGCTACTCTCCCTAGGAGTGGCTGTCCTGCAAAGATGACTGCAAGAGCACAGCGCAGAATGCTCAATGAGGTGAAGAAGAATCCTAGAGTGTCAGCTAAAGACTACAGAAATCTCTGGAACATGCTAACATCTCTATTGACGAGTCTACGATACGTAAAACACTAAACAAGAACGGTGATCATGGGAGGACACCACGGAAGAAGCTACTGCTGTCCAAAACAAAACATTGCTGCACGTCTGAAGCTCGCAAAAGAGCACCTGGATGTTCCACAGCACTACTGGCTAAATATTCTTTAGACAGATTAAACTAAAGTTGAGTTGTTTAGAAGGGACACACAACACTTTGCGGATAAAAAAGGCACAGCACACCAACATCAAAACCTCATCCCAACTGTAAAGTATGGTGAAGGGAGCATAATGGTTTGGAGCTGCTTTGCTGCCTCAGGGCCTGGACAACTTGCTATCATGGACAGAAAAATTAATTCTATGTTTATCAAGACATTTTGCAGGAGAATGTAAGGCTATCTGCCAATTGACGCTCAACAGAAGTTGGGTGATGCAACATGACAACGACCCAAAACACATTAGTAAATCAACAGAATGGCTTCAACAGAAGAAAAACGCCTTCTGGAGTGGCCCAGTCAGTCCTGACCTCAACCCAATTAGATGCTGTGGCATGACCTCGAGAGCGGTTCACACCAGACATCCCAAGAATATTGCTGAACTGAAACAGATTTGTAAAGAGGAATGGTCTAAAATTCCTCCTAACCGTTGTGCAGGTTTGATCCGCAACTACAAAAAACGTTTGGTTGAGGTTAATGCTGCCAAAGGAGGGTCAACCAGTTATTAAATCCAAGGGTTCACATACTTTTTCCACCCTGCACTGTGAATGTTTACACGGTGTGTTCAATAAAGACATGAAAACGTAGAATTGTTTGTGTGTTATTAGTTTAAGCAGACTGTGTTTGTCTATTGTGACTAAGATGAAGATCAGATCTAATTTTCTGACCAATTTATGCAGAAATCCAGGTAATTCCAAAGGGTTCACATACTTTTTCTTGCCACTGTAATAATAATCTCTGTGAAGGAGATGTGTCGCGCTGCATGAGGCAAATGGTGGTCCCACCAGATACCGACTGGAATTCTGATCCACGCCCCTACATGTTTTTAAGCTATCTGTGACCAACAGATGCACATCTGTTTTCCCAGTCATGTGAAATCCATAGATTAGGGCCTAATGAATTTATTTAAATTGACTGATTTCCTTATATGAACTGTAACTAAAATCTTTGAAATTGTTTCATGTTGCGTTTATATTTTTGTTCAGTGTTGGATGTGTCCCAAATGGCACCCTATTCCCTACATAGTGCACTACTTTTTAAAAAGAGCGCTACAGTGCATTCGGAAAGTATTCAGAAAATATAAAAAAATTAAATACCTTATTTACAGAGGTATTCAGACCCTTTACTCAGTACTTTGTTGAATCACCTTCAGCAGTGATTACAGCCTCGAGTCTTATTGGGTATGACGCTACAAGCTTGACACACCTGTATTTGGGGAGTTTCTCCCATTCTTCTCGGCAGATCCTCAAGCCCTGTCAGGTTGAATGGGGAACGTTGCTGCACAGCTATTTTCAGGTCTCTCCAGAGATGTTTGATCGGGTTCAAGTCCACGCTTTGGCTGGGCCACTCAAGGACATTCAGAGACTTGACCCAAAACCACTCCTGCATTGTCTTGGCTGTGTGCTTAGGGTTGTTGTTCTGTTGGAAGGTGAACCTTCCGCCCCAGTCTGAGGTCCTGAGCGCTCTGGAGCAGGTTTTCATCAAGGATCTCTCGGTTCTTTGCTCTGTTCATCTTTGACTTGTCTTCCAGACCCTGTCGCTGAAAAACATCCCCACAGCATGATGCTGCCACCACCAAGCTTCAACGTAGGGATGGTGCCAGGTTTCCTCCAGACATGACACTTGGTATTCAGGGCAAAGAGTTCAATTTTGGTTTCATCAGACCAGAGAATCTCTTGGCAAACTCAAAGCGGGCTGTCATGTGCCTTTTACTGAGGAGTGGCTTCCGTCCGGTCACTCTACCATGAAGGTTTGATTGGTGGAGAGCTGCAGAGATGGTTGTCCTTCTGGAAGGTTCTCCCACCTCCACAGAAGAACTAGAGCTCTGTCAGAGTGACCATCGTGTTCTTGGTCACCTCCCTGACCAAGGCCCTTCCTCCCCTGGTTGCTCAGTTTGGCCGGACGGCAAGCACTAGGAAGAGTCTTGGTGGTTCCAAACTGCTTCCATTTAAGAATGATGGAGGCCACAGTGTTCTTGGGGACCTTCAATGCTGCAGACATTTTTTGGTACCCTTCCCCAGATCTGTGCCTCAACACAATCCCGTCTCGGAGCTCTCTCTTCGACCTCATGACTTGGTTTTTGCTCACCGCATGCACTGTCAATTGTGGGACCTTATATAGACAGGTGTGTGCCTTTCCAAATCATGTCCAACCAATTGAATTTGCCACGGGTGGACTCCAATCGAGTTGTAGAAACATGTCAAGGACGATAAATGGAAACAGGATACACCTGAGCTCAATTTCAAGTCTCATAGCAAACACTTATGTAAATAAGGTATCCGTTTTTTTATTTTTAATACATTTGAAAAAAACTCTAAAAACATATTTAATCCATTTTATTTTAGAATAAGGCTGTAATGTAACAAAATGCAGAAAAAGTTAAGGGGTCTGAATAATTTCCAAGGGCACAGTATGTAGGGAATAGGGTGCCATTTGGGATGCATACTTAAGCTTGCTGTTGTCAAGCGGTGCTTCACAAACGTTGAGAGATAGCGTTACAGAACCCAACACGTGGAACGACAACAGAGCCCCGGGCAGGCGGCCACAACATGTCAAGGAGTCTACATTCGATGTCACAGCAGAGGAAAAGAGAAGTGAATAGAGGTTGGAGCTTGGGCTCAGCAACCAAAGAGCAGTCAGCAGAGATATGGCTGCATCCCAAATGGAACATCTATTCCCTATATAGTGCACTACTTTTGACCAGAGCCCTATGGGCCCGATGCACTACATAGGGAAGAGTGTGCCATCTGGGATTTAACCGTGATTCACTACTTGGGACTCCCTCATAGCCAAATGGCTGTTTTCTTCTGAGCCCAATACAAGTGTCTCATATATGTAGCCAGGGCCTAAAATTAACACCCACCACCCAACAAATGAGGGTAGAATTTGGCATTGGTGGGTAAGAATGTCTAATTCATCAGCCATGTTGGCGGGTGATTGCACTCAGGGCTCTACAGTGTGTGCATTTCATATAAATATTGTAAGTAAAGACTGAGCACATGTGCGAGTTGTGATTTCTAGCAAAATAAATGCTGCAGTAGCTGTTTTCAAAGTATTTCTGATTTTGTTTCATATGGTTATGTACAAAGAAATACAAATCCTAACAGCCATTCCACCTCACTCAGCAATACTGTCTTTGTGTTTCTTGGCTATTTACATTGTTTTGTTCAGATGCTAGGTTAATTTTCAATGTTTGAGTTTGCTTCCACTGCTAGCAAAGACATTGTCAGCTTCTACTGTCAAGACTCTAGTGGCTCCGTTACCAAGGTAACCTTAAAGGGGCAGTTGAACATTTGTCTAATCTGTGGTATTTTGGTTAAAAGACAGGTCACAACGTATTAAATTAAATTGAGAAATATACCACATTACTTCTTACCAGTAATACATTTATTGTTTTAGAATCATTCCTAAGCATGCTCATGTAACCGATATGAAATGGCTACCTAGTTAGCAGTGTGCGCTAGTAGCGTTTAAAAATCGGTGATGTCTCTCCCTCTAAGTCCTTGAAGTAGTTGACTTTTGAGGGGTGATGGGTAACAATGCTTTGAAGGTGACTATTGTCAATGTGTGCAGAAGGTTCATGGTTTAAGCCCAGATTGGGGCGATGAGAGGTGACAAAAGCAATACTGTTTTGTTGTGTTTTTGGTGTAATTATGGCAAAACAAATCTGTGGCTGGTAGATGTTTTATTAATCTACCTGCCACAGTGGCTGGTATACAAAAAAGTTATTTATAGGTCCTGTACGCAGCCGACTGTGCATAATTTTCTGATAACACAGGAGATAAACAAAGCATGCAGATGCTTGCGGGGCCCCATGGTGCCTGATCAAAGGTAGTGCACTGCATAGGGAAAATAGTGCCATTTGGGACACAGACGTTGATTGTATTTCTACTGTATTTCTAATGCTGCTTTCTTTTTGTTATTCTCAATGAGACAGTGGATCGTATTCAATCAAAGCCGCCGGTAGCTAAGTGTGTTTCTGGGCTAATCAGAAGCAGCAGGGCATCTTGGAATCATTGTGCATGATTTAGCTAGTTTGTCTTTGTTGGAAATATTGTTACATTTATCAAGTTGCTATAGGAATCTCAACATTCTTCCTCCACTCAGCGGTCTTAACCCCAGAAACCTAGCTTAATGGTTTGGATTGAATAGGCCCTACTACCGTATTATTCAAATATATTTTGTCCCTTCAGGATGAGAATGTCATTAAGAGAGCTAGAGGTGGTGTGGCATTCACATTCACAGAGGCACAACTTCCTGCAGCCATGTGTGTGTGTGTGTGTGTGTGTGTGTGTGTGTGTGTGTGTGTGTGTGTGTGTGTGTGTGAGCACGAAAAGGAACAACAATTCTCCCAGCTGCAACTCTTCACATAATTACCATGATTGCAGACAGAGAGAGACAAGAGTGACAGACAGGAGGAAGGTCATAATAAAGGAGGTTCTTCCTCCACCCTCCTCGTCCCTGTAATGATGACAAGCAGAGGCAGAATAACAACAGCGTTCCTCTATAGGTTCTGAATGCTGAATAGAGAACATTTGTTCACCTTAAAGCCCCTCTGACTGAGTCCCAATTGGCACCATATTCCTATATAGTGTACTACTTTTGAACAGGGTCCTATAGGTAGGAGGGAGTGGGTATTAGTTACCTATATAGGGAGTAGGGTTCCATTTGTGATGCAGCCTCTGACAAACGCCTGGTGACAACTCCTCAGTGACAGTCTGTCCCTCCGTGGTGGCCTCCTCCACGATCAATCCACACTGAGATGACACGCTGTTGCCGTCCTGCCATGCCATCAAGGATGTTTAGCTTAAAATGTAGGTCAGAATCAGCCAGCCCTGTAAGCAGCCACGCGCCTTTTCCTGCTTTGTGCTGAGCCACCCTGTCGTTATGATCATTTATATGGTGGGAGGAGGGTGGGGTGGGACTAGAAGCAGCCTCTGCCCCGAGGGCACCCGCCCCAACGCCCTGATGGTTTCAGAGCATAGTGAACATAGGGCACCATTTGGGACTCAATATATTCCCTATAATGCACTATTTTAGATGGGTCCATAGATAGAACACTATTGGGAATATATGTCATAATGGAGTGGATGAGAACGAGAACATGGTTGCTCCACTCTTAAGCACTGAGTAGGCATTACCAAATAGCCATTTGGGACACAGCCATATACACGTTATATAAATAACAATACAGAGGGGTGATGCTGGTTTCAGAGCATAGTGGAGAAAAGGAAAGGTGTCATGGAGTGGATAAGACCACAACTGCTTTCTCTAAGCCCAGAGCAGCCGATGCTGCATTGTTTTATGACCTGGTAATAACCTAGGTTGTCTTTGACCGAATTCTGCCTAACTGCCATCGCTATAGGGCAAGCATAACATACAGTCAGTCATTATGAGCCCTGAATGCTGATTGGCTGAAAGCTGTGGTATATCAGACCGTATTCCACAGATATGACAATAAATTAAATTTCACTGTTCTAATTAAGTTGGTAACCGGTATAAAATACCTATAAGGCACCTCTCGGTTTGTTGTATTTTAACCATTTTAACTGGCTAACACAGACCTTAGCCCAGGGCTGGCCCTGCTCCGTAGAAGGGTTAGCACCGACTTTTCAGAACTAGCCTCAGAAACACGGTCCCAAAACAGCCCGTGTGAAACAGGGTCAAGAACAACACCTAGAATACTCACTGTTCAATCACAAAAGCTGTACGGTCACTTAATTTACATATGCTCGTGATGCCTAATGCGTTCTACACGTTATATATATATATATATATATATATATATATATATATATATATATATATATATATACGAAATTCATACTATTTCATCCTTCCATGGGAAAAAAACTAAATTGTCACGTTCTGACCTTTATTTCCGTTGTTTTGTATTTATTTAGTATGGTCAGGGCATGAGTTGGGTGGGCAGTCTATGTTTGTTTTTCTATGTTTTGGGGCATTTCTATGTTTTCGGCCTAGTATGGTTCTCAATCAGAGGCAGGTGTCATTAGTTGTCTCTGATTGAGAATCATACTTAGGTAGCCTGGGTTGCACTGTTTGTTTGTGGGTGATTGTCTATGTTGATGGCTTGTTTCAGCACAGTCCATATGATTAGCTTCACGGTTGTTATTTTGTTTACTGGTTTTGTATAGTTTTCAGTGTTCACTACTTTCTTTATTAAAGATTGACCATGGACACTTACCACGCCGCGTATTGGTCCTCAGATCCTTTTCGCCTCTCCTCTTCAGATGAGGAGGACGGCCGTGACATAAATACTTTTCATCCTTGCAAAAACATGGTTGCTATGCAGGCAACATTTTTTGAGTCTACTCTAATAGGCTGACCACACCGCTCACGTTGCGTTGCAAAATAAATGTAGAAATCCATGTTATTCAATTATTGCACCCACACTGCTCGTGCACGCCAACGAGCGTCTGCGTTGCCAAAGGCTAAAATAGAAATTGGTTCTATTTCTGACACAGATCGCGCTGCAAGTCCTGCCTCTCCTATCTCCTCATTGGTTTGTAGAAGCAGGTATCCATGTGCCATCTCCTCATTGGTTATTCCCACGTGGGTGACTGAAGTCGAACGAGGTCAGTGGCGGTAACGCACCTAATTTATGAAAGTTGCCAATTGCAATATAAAGTCAAGAGAAGAAAAGGCCTGGCAGGAAGAGCGATGACTAGAAATGATTCGGTTGACCGTTTTATGTGTGGATTAATTGTCGGAGTAGAGGACCTTGGGCATTTCAGGTAAAATAACAACTCAATGTTTATATCCCAGGACAAATTAGCTAGCAACAGCAAGCTAGCCTAATAGGACAAATTAGCTAGCAAGTGCTTTTCGACCTGTCCCCAAATTAATGTAATTAATTTGTTTTTAAGTTTGTAATTAAGTTTGTTTTGATATTTTAACCTGTGTGTCGTGATCGTGTTTGGTGTGGGAGGACAAAATAAATGTGCGCACGATGGCGCACACGCGCAGCAGGTTTGGATTCTGTGTAACTCCTGCAGTCGGAGTCGAATGAGTCGGCTCTTGCTCGACTCCCAGAACATGCCAAAACACACACACATACACACCATTATTCCAGAGTCATACTAGGAAGAGTCATTTTGCATTCAAGAGAGGACTGGCATGAGCATAGTTCATACCATTTAATTATCAACTTATAAAATGACTATTTTGTTTGAATATAGAAGGTGATGTGTAGGAACTAGAATATTTCAGTAATATTTCTGCTGTGCGCAGCCTTCACAGATCCCATGGGATGATGCGGTGCACTCTACACTGATGAACCCATTATTTGCTGTGTTCTAGGCCATGGGACTAGTATTAGAGACTTTGGTTATGTAATTATTATTCAAGCATGTGCGTTATTTCAGAGGACGATTCACACAGGATTCGTTTATCCAAACTGCCCCTTGTAATTTTTTTGATTAAAATTGACTATTGACAGAAGACTGGTTTTTATTCTGGGCCTGAAGATATTTCAAGTCAATTTCATATCTGTAGCCTATGATCGTCTAGACAACTCGTGCCTGGTTGCCACATGAACAGTATGTCCCCATAATATTTAAATTGAACAAGTGTGATCATAATCATTATTTTAGCTTTCCTTGGGAGATGTCCATCCCATTAATTGCGTTGTTCAATTTAAATTGACTGGCACAAGGTAGAATAGTTTAGCCTATAATTGATAGACTAATCTATACTTTTGATTAATTTATGAGGCATTGCTAGACAAGACATTGCGAGATACAGATTACTAAAATATAGCTTTTGCATACGGTTCCGACTGTCTGTCCGCATGGCCCCTCCTCCTCCTCTCTTCCTCGCTTGCCCTTTCTCTTTGCTATGAAAGACGCGAGTGTGTGTTCAGTCTAAAGTCTGTTGCGCGTAGAATAGCTCAGCCTACTTATTGACAGCCCCTACTTTAGTGAATTTGCGAGACATTGAAAGCCAAGAAATTGCGAGATACATCTTTTGATTACAGTTTGAATACTGTCTGCATGGTGGCCGACCTGCCTAACTCTGCCCCTCACCTCTCTCTCCCTCGCTCTGTCTTTGCTGTGAAAGATGTGAGACTGTTCTCAGAAGTAGCCTACGGCAACTAGCCTGCTCGGTCTCCTCCGTTGCAAAAATACTAAATCTTAGGAGTCGCTTCCAAATGGTGTCAAACTCTCCACCACTAACTTACCCAACTAAAGCTACAAACTCTACAGCTGGAAGGGCAGCAAACGCTCAATTTGTCTGTTCTCATAGCTCTTCTATTAAAATTTTATTGGATATATCTATGATAATATTGGTTGTATGATATTGCCTGGATCAGAGAAGTTGTGTTGATGTGCCCAGAATTCTCTGTACAGGTGTGAAATCCATTTTCTACAGTGAAACATTGTTTCCAAGGTCAGACCTGCAGTGCAGCAAGGTTTATACACAACATGCCTGTTGGAAATCAAATGCTAGACTAGATGTAAGAAGAAATAATGTGCTTATTGCATATAACATTGGTCGCATGTCAGAGATATAAGTTGGTCGCAGACAAACTAAACAACTTCTTTGCTCGCTTTGAGGACAATACAGTGCCACCGTCACGGCCCGCTACCAAAACCTGCGGACTCTCCTTCACCGCAGCCAACATGAGTAAAACATTTAAACGTGTTAACCCTCGCAAGACTACCGGCCCAGACGGCATCCCTAGCCGCGACCTCAGAGCATGCGCAGACCAGCTGGCTGGTGTGTTTACGGACAAATTCAATCAATCCCTATCCCAGTCTGCTGTTCCCACATGCTTCAAGAGGGCCAACATTGTTCCTGTTCCCAAGAAAGCGAAGGTAACTGAGCTAAACGACTATCGCCCAGCAGCACTCACTTCCGTCATCATGAAGTGCTTTGAGAGACTAGTCGAGGATCATATCACCTCCACCCTACCTGACACACTAGACCCACTCCAATTTTCTCACCGCCCCAATAGGTCCACAGACGCAATCGCAATCACACTGCCCTAACCCATCTGGACAAGAGGAATACCTACGTAAGAATGCTGTTCATCGATTACAGCTCAGCATTCAACACCATAGTACCCTCCAAACTCGTCATTAAGCTCAAGATCCTTGGTCTCGTCCTCGCCCTGTGCAACTGGGTCCTGGACTTTCTGACGATGAGACGGCCTACAGGGAGGTGAGGGCCCTCGTAGTGTGGTGTCAGGAAAACAACCTCACACTCAACGTCAACAAAACAAAGGAGATTATCGTTGACTTCAGGAAATAACAGAGGGAGCATCCCCCTATCCATATCGATGGGACAGTAGTGGAGAAGGTGGAAAGTTAAGTTCCTCGGCGTACACATCACAGACAAACTGAAATGGTCCACCCACACAGACAGCGTGGTGAATAAGGTGCAACAGTGCCTCTTCAACCTCAGGAGGCTGAAAAAATTTGGCTTGTCACCAAAAACACTCCCAAACCTTTACAGATGCACAATCGGGAGCATCCTGTCGGGCTGTATCACCGCCTGGTACGGCAACTGCTCCGCCCACGACCGTAAGGCTCTCCAGAGGGTAGTGAGGTCTGCACAACGCATCACCGGGGGCAAACTACCTGCCCTCCAAGACATCTACACCACTCAATGTCACAGGAAGGCCAAAAAGATCATCAAGGACAACAACCACCCGAGCCACTGCCTGTTCACCACACTATCATCCAGAAGGCGAGGTCAGTACAGGTGCATCAAAGCTGGGACCGAGAGACTGAAAAACAGCTTCTATCTCAAGGCCATCAGACTGTTAAACAGCCATCACTAACATTGAGTGGCTGCTGCCAACATACTGACTCAAATCTCTAGACACTTTAATAATAAAAAATTGGATGCAATAAATGTATCACTAGTCACTTTAAACAATGCCACTTTATATAATGTTTACATACCCTACATTACTCATCTCATATTTATTTGCTGTACTCTATACCATATACTGCATCCTGCCTTTTCCGTCCGGCCATCGCTCATCTATATATTTATATGTACATATTCTTATTCATTCCTTTACACTTGTGTGTATAAGGTAGTTGTTGTGAAATTGTTAGATTACTTGTTAGATATTACTGCATGGTCGGAACTAGAAGCACAAGCATTTCGCTACACTCGCATTAACATCTTCTAACCATGGGTATGTGACCAATCAAATTTGATTTGATCGCATGTTGTGTTTACCGTTAGCGCTGGGCTTTGGAATACAAGTGTGAATCCTTAGCCCAGGGCTAAAGCTTAGCCCAGGGTTAAAATGCTTGTGTGAACCCAGGCTAAGCTAGCCCAGGGCCAGTCCAGCCTGAGGCTTCGAACAATGCAGTGTGAGAAGGCCTATTTAGAATCCCTAGTGAGTTATCTCTATCAGAACAACTGGATTTCTAATGGAACGAGTAAAGGAACTCTTCACAACATGTAGATTTGATGATAAACATGGGAGGTATTTACAGTGATCAGGACAATTTATGCCTATATCAATGTGAATAGATAAGGAAAAGGGAATAATTGACCATAAGGTTTATTTAAAATGCATAGAATTTCCAGATGCACAGAGAGCACATTTCTCAGTCTAACAAATTGCAGGGTCAGCCTCAGTCACACGCAATCTGCCATGCAGTCCCATAAAAAAAGATTTACCAAAAAGCGGCTAGATTAGAAAGTGATTTCAAAAGGTTGAAAAAAAATCAAAATAAAGAAAAAGCCACCAGTAGAAGACTCCTAAAAATAATTACAACTGAAAGCTCATAGAGCAGATAGAAAAGGAGACCAAATGATTTCCATCCTTAGCAGTGCTAATCTGACTGAGCCGCCCCAAAAATGTTTTTTTTCTCCCTCGTCCTCAGTTCTAAAGAGGAGGTTAACAATGACAAAGAGAGGCGGGAGGAGATAGAAGATGAGAAAGAGGAAAGAGAGAGAGAGAGAAAGAACAGTATTTTCTAAAAGAGGGATTTTGGAGAAGTGATGGCTGGCCCCCCTTGTGGAAAAGGCCCCCACCCTTCAGAAACCGCCCTGGGATCATGTTGTTCTACCTCCCAAAATGGCTCCCTGATCCCTATATATCCCCACTGGCCTCTGGTCAACAGTAGTGCATTATATAGGGAATAGGGAGCTATTTAGGACGTACCCGAGGACTCTGTAGATTAATGACTCTGCAAAGGCCAAACACTGAAACCCTTTTTTTAAATTTATAAAATCTTAATACCTCGTTATGGCGATAAAGTAGATCAAAACCGGTTTGTTAATTGGCTTTATAGCCAAACTCCATCCCAGTAATCACCAAAAAGTAGACCTTGAGGATAACAAATATCACTACATTTTAGTAGCTGCCTTCATCTATACTGTATCGTCATAACTTCTCCCAGTAGGTAATGTATGGTCCTATATGGGCTATGCTTATGAGTGAAATCAAAATACAGTCACACTTGAAATGGCACAATGTTTTCCTTCCCATACCGAGCTCACATTAAGCCTTGTAACAAATCAGAAAAATGTATCAGATTGAGCTCTAGTTTCCCAAGATTAAGGTTTACGTGTTAACACCAGAACCGCCATAGGACAACGGCCACTGACATTTGATTTAGTAAATAAAAATGATTTTAAAAAATGCAAGCTCGTGCTCATGCCCTGACTTTTCCGCAATGTTTGTAATTTACATTGCTCAGTTGTCAGAATGTCTCAGTCACACACAGAAAAGTATTTAGAGCTTTTTCTCAAACCTATTCCTACCTTAACGGGCCAAGACAAATGCGCTGTAGGACAATGGTACCCAGCCAGGCGCTAATGTGTCGCTCTCCTCACTGAGTGAATGACGTAGACTAAATGGATGAATGGGGCAATAGAAACTGATAATTGTGCACGTTACTTCACAATTGAATTTAAATTAGGCCTAACTGAATGATGAGGGTGAAGAGGTTGATTTAATTTAGAACAATAGTATAATGAAGAATTGTGGCCATTGTGACTGAAATCGGGAGCTTAGAGAAAAGACAAAAATATTGATTTGTGCGTAAAGGCATGGGTAAGGGCACAGCAAAAAATAGCTACACGGACTATGAGTTAACCCTGTATCTTCATTGACCTTTATTTTTACTCTGTCTCTATGCACGCTCACAGAGCCCTACACACTCACTCCATCATCTGCTCACACATTCATACTGACTCTACACACACGCACACCCACTCACATACAATCATCATATACACTGCTGCTACTCTGTTTATCTTATATTCTGTTGCCTCGTCACCTTAAGTCTATACATACACTACATGACCAAAAGTATGTGGACACCTGCTCAACAAACATCTCATTCCAAAATCATGGGCATTAATATGGAGTTGGTCCCCGCTCTGCGCTACAGCACTCAACGGTCCCGTTCTGTGAGCTTGTGTGGTCTACCACTTCGCGGCTGAGCCTTTGTTGCTCCTAGAAGCTTTCACTTCACAATAACAGCACTTACAGTTGACCAGGGTAGCTCTAGCAGTGCAGAAATTTGATGAACTGACTTGTTGGAAAGGTGGCATCCTATGCCACGTTGAAAGTCAATAAGCTATTCAGTAAGGCCATTCTACTGCCAATATTTGTCTGTGGAGATTGCTTGACTTTTTGCTCAATTTTATACACCTGCCAGCAACGGGTGTGGCTGAAATAGCAAAATCAACTTATTTGAAGTGGTGTCCACATACTTTTGGTGATGTAGTGTATCTACCTCCATAACTCCAGTATCCCTGCACATTGTAAATATGGTATTGGAACTGACCCTGTATATAGAATGCTTACCTACTTACTGTGTTCTTCATATTTTTGATATCTCGTGTGTTTTTTCTAGTATTACATTGTTATTGATTATTGCATTGTTGGGTTTTGAGTTGGCAAGAAAGGCATTTCACTGTACTTGTGCATGTGACAAAACTTGAAACACAGGGTCTGATACAATCAGTAAATGACTCAAATTGTTTTCATATCTTGTCGATGAATATATACTGTATCTTGATGAATTTTTCTTTATGCAATTGATAATTTTTTTGTTATGCCTATTTATCAGCATTGGAGCTCATGTTTAGAGAAAATAAACTTGATTATGCACCTTGCGGGTTGACATTCTCTTTGAAGTTTTACTTTGTAAAAAAACATCTGTTACAGGATTGTATTTTTCACTACAACTCTATTTTTAAATCTAATTCATTTATTCGTGAAACAAAAACATATCTCATGTTGCTGTAGACATTTAGCACAATGCAAAACATATTGTTGAAGAACACAGAGTACATATCAGAACGGCCCTTTCTACAGTAACTTACAGTGTGTGCAGTGCATTCTCCATCCACTGTAAATTGATTACAGATGCACGACTCCTTCTGTCTTGCATGGTGGCCGACCTGCCTGCCACTGCCTGGCTGTGCCCCTCCCCTCTCTCTCATTTGCTCTTTATATGCTGTGAAAGGTGTGAGACAATTCTCAGAACTAGCCTACGGCAACTAGCCTACTCGGTCTCCCCCGTTGCAAAAATACTGAATCTTTGGAGTCGATTCCTAGCTGAATCTAAGCTTGACACCCAGAAATGGGAGCCGACTCTCCACCACTATCTTAACCAACTAAAGATACAAACTCTAGAGCTGGAAGGTGTAAAAAATGCTCAATTTGTCAGTTTTCTCTTGCTTTTCTACTGACCTTTAATTGGATATATCTATGATAATAATATTGTGTATTAAGCACATATTAGAATGGCCCTTTCTACTGTAACTTACAGTGCATACTCCATCCATTGTAAACGGATAATCAATGCAATATGCAGCGAGATGGTTTTTTTCCTCTGGTCCTTATAACTACTCAGAGAGCTGTGATCTAACTCTTCAGACCCAACGCCTCATTGCCTGAAAGCATTAACTTATCTTCTACTCTGTGTGTGTGTGTGTGTGTGTGTGTGTGTGTAGCCTCCCTCCTGTTGTAGTGCATGATAACCACAACTCCCCATTAATCCCCTCATCTCTCAGCAACAGTACAGAACATCCTGTATTTACACAAATACCTCCTGTGCGTACACACACACACACACACACTCCTGTCTATGTACCGAGGGATATATATATATATATATATATATATATATATATATATATATATATATATATGTTCATACAGACTCCTGCCTATGAAGACCTACTGGTCTAAAATATGTGTACATACGGAGGTTCCCTAGAGTCACAGAAGGTTCCCAGTTCCCACAGTCATGTACACCTCTTCTTACCTAAAACTCTCCTCTCAGTTTTCCAAGACAGCTAGGGAGGGAGGGGGGATAAGGGGGGAAAGAGAGGTCCAGATTGGCATCTGTTGTTCTGGCACTGACTGAGCACAAGGGCCGGGAGTTGAACGTGTTAACACAAGGGCAACAACTGACAAAAGCAGCAGATATGGTGTCATCTGTATCTGTGAGAGCAGAGGGGAGAGAGCGAAGTGAGAGAGCGAAGTGAGAGAGCGGAGGCTGCGTGAAGCACTGGTCATAGAGAGCAGGCGCTGGCACATGGGCAGAGTCAGAACAGCCCCTTCCCTCCCGCTCTTCCTGCCTGAGATTGTTTTGTCTGTGAGAAAAACGAGATGCCAAGATGAACAGCGTACTAATATCCTCTGTAGTAGTAGTGAGTGGGAGGGAGGGAGTTATCTTGAGGAGTGATACTGTGATACTGCAACACTGATATCAATATGAGGCTAGCCCCCACTGACTGGTCTTGGTTCAGATAGAGAGCCAAGCTATTAGATCACAGGGATAAACATGGCCATTGTCTGGGATGATGCAATAATGGGAAATGTGATCGATTAAAGAACTCGCACACACAAAGACCACAAATGGTCGACACATTATCAGGTTGCTACCCAAATGGTACCCTATTCCCTACACAGTGCACTACTTTTGACCAGAGCCCTTTAAAAGGAATAGGGTATAATTTGGGTTGCATCCCCAGTCATTCTAGGTACCCAAGCACCCTCAGTTACCTGGGAATGTGGGAAAACAAAACAAACCACGAGAGCTGTGTAACCTTAAGACATTATTTACTCTATTTATCGATAGTTACATATCGCAATATTATTTTTGGATGACAGTATAGCAATATTAGCGTTAGTTGGCTGTACCTGCGCCAAAACGTCAGTATTTTTTATCCTATCGCTTGTTCTCCATGTTCTTATTAAGTAGTCAACCAACATGTTGTTTTCGGTACTTTTATTTCCCTGATCAAAACTCATTTTCTCATGCGCTCTCGTGCGCTCTCCGCGGCTGATATACATAGCAATATGTTTGGAACGTCAAATCGACGTATCGAATCGCAATACTTATAGAACCGTGAGAATCGCAATACTTATAGAACCGTGAGAATCGCAATCCATATTGTATCGGCGGCACTGAAGTATCGCGATAATATCGTATTGTGAGGTCCCTGGCAAATTCACATCCCTTAAAACTGTTTAAAATTAGCCTTACATGACAACATGAGCAGTGTGGATTTGATCTACTCTCTCTGACTGGGTTTATTTCCAGGCCTCCCTCAAAACGTTGAGCGAGGAGGATGTCCACAAAACATCAATCCTCATGACCCAGTTAGCATGGCCTTATATAATTTTTACGTTTAGCACAGACCGTTCTAACCAACCCCAGCCAACTCCAGAACAGCCAAACGGGACAAGCTCACATAAAAAGACCAGATGTGGGTCACTAAGGTTTCCCCTAACTTGAGGGGTGAAAATACCTGGTTTTCACAGAGTCCACTGCTGTATGAGGGGGAGGCCTTCTATGAGAGGGTAATCACTTGTTTTGAGACACTTCAGACGTAGGCGCTCAGTAGAAATTTGATTCAAAAGGGAGGATATGATTCAAGTGTTGCTCAATGAGCTCAAATGGGAGCATGAAATGCACCAGCCAACATTATCGTAACGGAGCTCCTCGAGTTTCCCAGTCTGTTGCACAAGAAGACTTGTTGTTGCATGACTGGGTCAAAGGAGGATGAATAACTGATATCAATATTAAAAAACACATTTCAAGCCTGCATTTGTTTTTTTTTATCATCTTAGAGGAGGGAAAGGGATATGATTTGAACATATTTCCTGAGCATAATGTTGCCACTGTCAGATCAGAAAGTAGCTTCTCAATGCTCACTGACTGAGGTCACTTTGTTTCATGTTGGCATTGATCACATTTACTGGATATCTGCGTTCTGGTGATGGAGCTCAAGCAATGACAGAAAAATGCAAATAAGCCTCATTCAGTAATGAAAAACATCAAGAGTAAAAAGGTAGTGGCAGCATTTCATTTCACTTTGCTATGTGATGATGATGCAGTAAGAATACTCTGAGATGAAAATAACAGAGAGGGGAGAAAGAACGCACACATGCCAAAACTGCACCGCCATACAAGATCAACACCTGGTAGGTTCAGAGGAAATTGTCCTTTTGTCTTAGGACGGCTACTTATTTTCCTACAGAAGACCATTTTATTTACATATTTAAAAGATGCCATCTGGAGTACTGTAAACCAATGCCCGGTGAGGCGGCTTGGCGCCTCTCCAAACTACCAACTGTCAGGTCGGATGTATAACATATTTTGAAAAGGTTCAAAGTCAGAGTGAAGCAGAGAGCGCAGAGGTTTAGCTTTTGGAAAAGACAGCTTTGCTCAGTCTCTTTACCTCGATCAGTACTGGCAACGCTCTCACTGGGAAAGCTGATGCAAAGCCAACAGTTCCAAGACAATTTGGAGAAAGGCTGGACTTTTAGGGCAGATGTTAGCTGCTAGCATTACGAAAGCTTTTCTAACAGTGTCGGAGGGCTTCCCATTGAGTTTGAGCTTGTTCAAAAACCCAACATTAAGAATGCTATTGCTGATCTCTCCCCAACACCACCATAATTGAGCAGCCACATTTGATACTGTGATTTGATGCTTTGCTTCTTCAGTTTATTGAATAGGCCCTAAATGTAAAAGCATAATCAATTATGTAAAAATTTGCATTCCAGGAAGGACGACAGTGTGGTCTCTAACGGAAAACATTTAGCAGCACGGAGCTAATTTATCAGGGTGCTTTCCTGGCGGCCGTTTCCATCGACGATCCAAAACCTTTATCACCCAATGTACTGTGAAGCAAACAAGAAGCCCAAATTCTAAACCACCCAGCCCTAAGTTAGCTCCAGACAGCAAGATCGAGAACCATTTATGTTTAGTGCACAATACCAGTTATCCACTTCATTTTATTTTTTAAATATAATTTTGGGGGATGGTAAAACGTTTTCAGTGTCAAATTAAACGACTGAAACCAAGGGTGGCAGAATTCTAGGAACTTTCAATAAATTCCCTGGTTTTCCAGAAATCCTGGTTGGAGGATACCGCATTCACGGGTATTCCCTCCTGATTCTGGTAAACCTCCAACCTTGACTTCCAGGGAATTTATTACAAACTAAAACCAGATAAAGTATGTAGAAATGATAATGGAGCTATATATATATATATATATATATATATATTAGATTTTTTTGTTTAAAAAAGATCTTTAACTACACAGAATCAAAAATTCCCCAAATGTCATGGTTTTGATCATGATTTTGTTACAATGTTTGAGTCGCTCAGACAGCAAAATAACTAGTGTTGTCATGATTCCTGATTTTTGACTTAGATACCGATACCAGGTTTAGTACCACAATGCAATATAATGCAATATCTATGACAAAAAAAGAAGGCGTATTAGCCAAAGTCACAGAATGGCACTTGATTCAGACAGAAACTCAGCTACTGCTCTTTTCAATTGTTGGACATCTTTTGAGTTCAATATCATTACATTGCTTTTTTCACATCAATATTTTTCAGAGACAGCCATGTATGCATTAATGAATCATTAATACAATCAATTTGACTTTGTTTTAACCCATCTAACTACAAAAACAAAATAATGATTTTATTTTAATGGTAAATCTATTGATAAACTGGTTAAATCAAGCTGTAGCCAAGGCATATCCACAACACAAGTCAATGCATCTTCAATAGGAGTGGGTGCATGGATTGAGTTACTGAGCTTGTTTGGGCTGGTTTCATGGGGCTACAGATGATCTGATCTGTTTCCCTTCCATTTGGGACTTATTTTATTGTACTTATCAACATATGCAAAGAAGTAGCTTATTTCATAAAAACGTGTGCTCTCTTTAAACAGTAATGACGTCATTCACGAGGCAAGAGGGGGGCGGCCAGTCAGAGCAGTCAGTTCGCTGAGGGAAAATATAATCTTTGGGAGAGGCGTGAGAGAGACCGAATAAGGGAATTCATCAAATGTTTTTGTGCCAATCAGCTTTGAAATCAGCATATTTAGCGTTATGGTTTGCATATATTATCACAAACAAAGTACTAGGGTAGTGAATTGATGTTAACATTAGCGGTCAGCTAGCTAGGAAAGTTGGCCTACAAATCTAGAAGCTACCGTATCTTCTGGCATTGTAAAGTGTTCTAGCCTGTATGGACATTGTTTTGCGAACAGTATTTAAGTTGAATCATTTCTACATGTCGTGTCACATTATTCAAATGTGTTAACTTATGTGCAGCATGAGTGGGGAGCTAACATGATGCAGCCAAGACTCCCAGCGCAGGCTAGCAATGAGTAAGTGGAGCAGGCATAGTGCGCGCGACAAAAGGGTCGGCTGCGCTGGTAGACCAGCTTGATCCGTGAGACACATTTGAAAGAAGTACCAAAAGTAACACAAATTCTAGTACTGAAAAAGTACCGAAGTTCCGGTATACCGTGCAACAGTAATAAGAACACCGCATAATCCATAGCAAAATGTGTCGAATTACAGGAAATTTGCTTTAAAAACGCCTCTAAAAGGTTTGTTCGTAGAGCGCACCATTTGCCACGCCCACTACCACACCCCCCTTCACTAACTTTGCCACCTCTGCTGAAAAATCCTAGGGGAAATACTGGATGGAACTCATAATTTCACGTAAACTCTTACAGATTGCCTTGTGTTGCTTTAAAGAAGAAGAATCATTCTACTGTAACCCACAGAGAAAGCTTTTAGAATTTGTCAACTTTCCTTCTGAGCTCTGAGATTTGCTTTATCTTAATGTGATGTGGGATGTGTGGCTCTTGGAACGGGCCTTTGCGGTATTAATCTGTTTCTAACAGTAAGCCTACAGGAAAAGTAGGTCATACACTAAGCATAGGAGAAAGTAAGCAATGACACCATGCATGATGCATAGATTGGCTGAGTGAGGATATCCGATACAGCTGCAGATGTGTTTTTTCTCAGCTCTTGCCAACCAACAATACTACTGGAGCTCAATCCACACAACAAAACATCCCAGAAGAGGGGAAGAAGAGAAAGAGGAGCATAATAAAGGGTGTTTATTCCAGTCCTCTGTCTGAGGTAACAAAGGTCTACTGTTCAGTAGAAGGGGATAATGTCTTCAACCACCAGGCAGCAAAAGAAAGTTTCAAATAGAGACTCTACAGACATTGTGATGTCATCAGAAGAGTTAAGTTTGATATCTTTCAGGGGATCCCAATAACATTCAGCCATGAGCGGATGGTCGGGGTGCCGGAACACACACACACACACACACACACACTACCAGACAAAAGTTTGGACACACCTACTCATTCTTTATTTTTACTATTTTCTACATTGTAGAATAATAGTGAAGACATCAAAACTATGAAATAACACTTATGGTATCATGTAATAACCAGACAAGTGTTGAACAAATGCAAATCCAAATGTATTTTATATTTTATATTCTTCAAAGTAGCCACCCTTTGCCTTAATGACAGCTTTGAGCACTCTTGGCATTCTCTCAACCAGCTTCATGAGGTAGTCACCTGGAATGCATTTCAATTAACAGGGGTGCCTTATTAATTTTTTGAATTTCTTTCCTACATAATGCGTTTGAGCCAATCAGTTGTGTTGTGACAAGGTAGCGGTGGTATACAGAAGATAGCCCTATTTGGTAAAAGACCAAGTCCATATTATGGCAAGAACAGCTCAAATAAACAAAGAGAAACAATAGTCCATCATTACTTCAAGACATGAAGGTCAGTCAATGTGGTAAATTGTGTGCAGTCGTAAAAACCATCAAGCACTATGATGAAACTGGCTCTCATGAGGACCGCCACAGAAAAGGAAGAACCAGAGTTACCTCTGCTACAGAGGATAAGTTCATTAGAGTTACCAGCTTCAGATTGCAGCCCAAATAAATGCTTCACAGAGTTCAAGTAACAGACACATCAACTATTCAGCAGTAACTCTGGGTCTCCACTACTAAAGGGCACCAATAAGAAGAAGAGACTTTCTTGGGCCAAGAAACATGAGCAATGGTCATTAGACCGGTGGAAATCTGCCCTTTTGGTCTGATGAGTTCAAATTTGGGATTTCTGGTTCCAACCGCCGTGTCTTTGTGAGACACAGAGTAGGTGAACGGATGAACCTCGCATGTGTGTTTCCCACCGTGAAGCATGAAGTAGATGGTGTGATGATGTGGGGGTGCTTTGCTCGTGACACAATCTGACTTATTTAGAATTCAAGGCACAAATAACCAGCATTGCTACCACAGCATTCTTTAACGATACGCCATCCCATCTGGTTTGCACTAAGTGGGACTATCATTTGATTTTCAACAGGACAATGACCCAAAACACACCTCCAGGCTGTGTAAGGGCTATTTGACAAAGCGGGAGAGTGATGGAGTGTTGTATCAGATGACCTGGCGTCCACAATCACCCGACCTCAACCCAATTGAGATGGTTTGGGATGAATTGGACCGCAGAGGGAAGGAAAAGCAGTCAACAAGTGCTCAGCATGTGTGGGATTTCCTTTAAAGACTGTTGGGAAAAGTATTCCAGGTGAAGCTGGTTGAGAGAATGCCAAGAGTGTGCAAAGCTGTCATCAAAGCAAAGGGTGACTACTTTGAAGAATCTCAAATATATTTATATTTTTTGAATACTTTTTTGCTTACTACATGATTCCATAGGTGTTATTTCATAGTTGATGTCTTCACTATTCTACAATGTAGAAAACCTTTGACTGGTACTTCATATATCTATATACACACACACACACACACACACACACACACACTTCTGAATTGACATACACTATGCTCTCTGTGCTAGAGTGTAATTCTGAGATGCTTTTAGGCTACTTGATAACATGGTTTCACAAGCTAGATTGTGTTTTCGGTGTTTCTGTCTACCGCTAATAATTCTCTTAAGTGGAACTAAGCCCATAATAACCCCATCTTTTTTTGACCCCCTCCATGCCTCATTCCCTGTCTGATCCCCCAAATAAAAGATGGAACACCTTTTGTTTTGCCTGGTAGGAAACCATTTTAATAGAAACCCATGTTTGGGATAGTGTGGAGCGTTAAAGGCCATGTAGGGACATTCCCATTCCTTTCATTGGGGAACGTTTACTACTTCATTGCCACACAGGCACCAGTAAAAGCATGGGATGCGTTCCAAATGGCACAACATTTTTCTTTCGCTTGATTCATTCTCTACTTGCTTTGAAGCCAGCATATTGCAAGGGCTCATCATTTAAAGTGGGATCTCTGGGGTGAGAGAATCCATCACTCCCCAACTGTGAAAATAAGTAGTGCAACCATGGCCTTATAACAACATTCAAAACATGGAGATGACAAATGCCTCAGATTCTGCATTTCCCTTTTTATGAGATCCCATCCCATTGTATAGGTGAGGTTAGTTTACAGTTCCAATGATTACCCTGCCTCCCCCACTCTCCCCAACGGCCATGATGAATAATTTCATTTCCTTGTTCGAGTAATCTCCTACAGATGACCCACAGCTCAACCAAACTCAGTTAATAATTACATTTTAACCAAATGTTTTGTCTGGGACCTTAAAGAACAACATATACTGTTTTTAATAGGGCAGTGTGACACAATCCCAACATGGAGTGTTCACAGAGCTCAGTGTAGATGAGCTCAAACCTTTGCCCGTCCAGACAATTGCAGGCTGTATTGCACAAGATACTGATTCAGTTTAAATAGGTCTGAATCTAATAAAGCTGAACTATTCTCTCAGCGATGGTTGCGTCCCAAATGGCACCCTAAGCAATAATGTGCCATTCGGGACAAAGTCTCTGTGAGGTCCACAGAGAACTTCAACTCCTCTTGGGACAGAGTTCAAGTAGCAGACATCATCATCAACTGTTCAGAGGAGAATGCGTAAATAAGACCTTCATGGTCAAACTCCTTAAAGACTGTTGAAAAAGGATTCCTCATGAAGCTGGTTGAGAGAATGCCAAGTGTGCAAAGCTGTCATCAAGGCAAAGGGTGGCTACTTTGAAGAATCCCAAATATATTTTAATTTGTTTAAAGAATTTTTGGTTACTACATGATTCCATATGTGTTATTTCATAGTTTTGATGTCTTCTACAGTGTAGAAAATAGTACAAATTAATCAAAACCCCGGAATGAGTTGGTTATAACTTTTAACTGGTACTATATACACTACCGTTCAAACGTTTGGGGTCACTTAGAAATGTCCTTGTTTTTTAAATAAAAACACATTTTTGGTCCATTAAAATAACATCAAATTTATCAGAAATACAGTGTAGACATTGTTAATGTTGTAAATGACTATTGAATCTGGAAATGGCTGATTTTTTTTATGGAATATCTACATAGGCATACAGAGGCCCATTATCAGCCACCATCACTCCTGTGTTACAATGGCATGTTGTGTTAGCTAATCCAAGTTTATCATTTTAAAAGGCTAATTGATCATTATAAAACCCTTTTGCAATTATTTTAGCACAGCTGTAAACTGTTGTTCTGATTAAAGAAGTAATAAAACTGGCCTTCTTTAGACTATTGGAGTATCTGGAGCATCAGCATTTGTGGTTTTAATTACAGACTCAAATGACTAGAAACAAATAACTTTCTTCTGAAACTAGTCTGGCTATTCTTGTTCTGAGAAATGAAGGCTATTCCATGTGAGAAATTGCCAAGAAACTGAAGAAGCCCAGCATCCCGGAATCGTCTCCTCACTGTTGACGTTGAGACTGGTGTTTTGCGGGTACTATTTAATGAAGCTGCCAGTTGAGGACTTGTGAGGCGTCTATTTCTCAAACAGGGTGGCATGAGAAATGTCTGAATTTAAATATGAGACTTGCCTGAAAAGCAAAATAGTGTAAATGCCTGCCAACAACAACCAACGTCTTTATAGACTAGGTGATATAACATAAAGCAGACACACAATTACAAAGATAGAAGAATCATACATTTGGCCAATTAATTGAGGAGTCAGGAATACAATATTTATAGCTCCGTGTTCCTGATCGTTTCAGCCAGTTTTGCATTGAGCTGGGTATCCAGCCATTTACATCAGAACCGTCATGTCGTATAAACTACCAAACAGCGGTCTGGACCAATGAAAATCATAGGATTTAGAAATGCTCACTTGGAGATGGGACAGACTTAAACACCTGCATACCCAGGCTGTGGTTAGGGGTGGCAGGTAGCCTACCGGTTAAGAGTGTCAGGCCAGTAACCAAAAGGTTGCTGGTTTGAATCCCTGAGTCGACTAGGTCAAAAATATGTTGATGTAACCTTGAGCAAGGCACTTAACCATAAGAGCATCTGCTAAATGTTAAAAAATTATGTCCAAAATGGGACCCCATTTCCTATATAGTGCACTTCTTTTGATCAGGATCCGCATTACGCTATGTAGGGAACAGGGTGCAATTTGGAAGGAAACTGGTATAGTGGCCGGTAAAGAGAGCATCTAGCTATATCCACAGAGCTAGGTAGTAGGGATGTAAAGATTGAGCGATACACATCGGTCCACAGTTCAAATGTTTAAGATACAAGTGCATCAGGCCGAGGGAGCCCAAACCGATCCAAACGAATCATACAGAGGTCAGAAAACAAATTCAAAAGCCATGAATAGCCAGCTCACATTTTTTTCCTCATATCATTGTGACTGAATTGATGAGTCCTCTCCTTCAGTTCAGTAGCCCATCTAACATTATGCATGTAACTGTGTATGACGGTCAGATAGGGTTGCACATTTTGGGGAATATTCAGAGGTGGAAACTTTCCATGGGAATTAACGGGAATATGCAAATGAACATTAATACCATTTAAAATGTAGATGTTTGCATTTGATATATTTACCATATTATATGGAGACAGAAACATAAACCTTTCACCTCATCATAAGTAGACATAATTGCAAATGATTAAATCCCTTCTATAGAATTTTATTTTTGATTTAGTTACAAATTGAACTTTAATTAAATAAGTTGACTTTTCACATGGGATGATTTCACCGAACAACAAAAGAAAGGGAATATTGAATGATCCATCGCATCTCCCAAAAACGTTTTCAACATACATTAAACATGATAGTCTAGAAACTAAAGCTTTGGTTGTCTTCCTGTCAGGCTTCCATGTCTTCTCCCTGGACCTCCTCAATGTCCACCTCTTGAACATCAGACTCTGAGGCCTCATCTTCACTGTCACTTTCCAACCTTGTTGAGGATGGCTCGTTGTCAGGTTCATAAAGCCTCAAATTTGCCCGGATGGCCACCAATTTTTCAACCCTTGTATTGGTCACCCTGTTACATGCTTTGGTGTGTGTTCCCAAACAAGGACCAGTTGCATTCTGAGGTGGCTGATGTTAGTGGGATTTGGAGGATGATGGAGGCAACAGGAGAATGAGCCTCAGATCCACAAAGTCCCTTCCACCAGGTGGCTGATGAGATATGTTGGCCCAACTGCCACATTGCAACTCCATCCCAAAGCCCTTGCTTGGAAGTGTACTTCACCAGACTGCCAAGAACCTTACCCTCATCCAGGACAAGGCGGTGAGACATGGTTGTGATGACACCATAGGCCTTGTTGATCTCTGCACCAGACAGGATGCTCTTGCCAACATACTTGGGGTCCAACATGTACGCTGCGGCGTGTATGGGCTTCAGGCAGAAGTCTTCACACTTTTTGATGTATTTTCAGAACTGCAGAGTTTACTCTGCTTGGAGCAACAGTGAAGTGGGCAGGGCAGTATGGATTTTTCTCTTACATCTGCAAGCAGAGTCTGAACATCAGACAGGATGGCATTGTCTCCCTCAATCCGTGCAATGGCCACTGTTATAGGTTTCAGGAGTTTCAGGCTGCTTACCACTCTCTCCCAAAATACATTACCCAGGAGGATCCTCTTGATGGGGTTGTCCATATCGGCAGACTGTGATATGGCCATTTCTTGGAGAGGCTCCTTCCCCTCCAGGAGACTGTCAAACATGATGACAACAACACCCCAACAGGTGTTGCTGGACAGCTTCAATGTGGTGCTCTTATTCTTCTCACTTTGCTTGGTGAGGTAGATGGCTGCTATAATTTGATGACCCAGTCTGGGTTCCAGTCTTTTTAATTAACATTCCACTCCTTGCCACTCCAGGTCATTGCCAAAAAGACTTTTGGCAATCTCAACGTTCAATATGCAGCTGGATTTACAGCAATGCTCATTGGTTATTGGAAATAACATCTACAATTAAGAAGAAGCTTGATCTTGACATCTAGCTACTTAGCGAACCAAATGCAAACCTGGCGCTCTGAGCTGGATATACTTTGATACATGTTACATTTCTTATACTTATCGTATATCATAAGCACACAACCCCGCAGCCCCCGGGTGCCTATCCCTCTTCTAGGGGTATTTGTACATACATTGTGTGTCAGCCAGTGTTGTGTTTGAGGGCCTTCTATTTCATCTCTTGAGGTTTTTGTTGTAAAGGGTTAACACTGAACGGAAAAAAAGATCCAATCAGGATTTTTCTTTGGTGTCTTTGGGAAAATAAATCTAGCCAGCTAGAAATCAGACACTAGATAGAAGCATCTGACATTCAACTGTATTAGGGCAGAATTTTGGAATGACTTTGGAATCAACCAATCACATTTTGACTTTACAAAAACGTATGGAAAAGTCTGCCTTCGAAGGCCAAAAGGTCACTGAGTAATAGCGAGCAGTAGTTTTCCCATGGTCTAGCTAGCTAGCTTTTGTTGGTTGTAGGCTTGCAGCAGCTGCAGCAGGTGTCCCAATGATCATCATCTGGTTAGTGGAACTGTGTTAATTGCAGCTCGCTTGCTGTTAGGTATCTCTATGAAAATAACTTGTGTGTTAAACATTGTTGCATTTAAACTCTAGATCAGCTTACTTTGTGAGCTGAATGTGAATTTTCTGTGTGAGTGGAAAGCCCAAAGCTTGCCTCAGCCTCAGGCCTGTTTTATTCAGTTGGGCGTAATAAGTAATGCTATGTTTGTTCATTTTCTTGATTTTTGAGTTTGGCACAACGTGTTGGAAGAAAAGCATAAATTGCCCCCACCCCTAATCTGATACTGGGGTGGTAAAGGCTCAGCCTGCCCTATGGCTCAGCTCAGGTGCCTACACACACACACACACACACACACCTAACAGAGGGCCACTCAGTTTAGAGGAGTAATCTAAGACAGATCCAGCTCAGAGAGGCCCAGCTCAGAGAGGCCCAGCTCAGAGAGGCCCAGGTCCTATACTCACAACAGAAGCAGATATTAATGTATTTAAAATGGAAAATTGATGTGTTCATGCAAAACAAAAAGTACATCGAATCATATCAATTAGTTTCCCTAATCAAACCAAATCACATCGAAGCGTTTCAAACTAAAATGTACCCTTCCTGCATCGTATCGGAGTCCATGTATCATGAAAGGAGCGATGCAAATTCCTAGGTAGGGAAGACCAGTAATAGACCTTTTAGGAATTTTCACCACACAAAGACATTCCAGCTAGTCTACATGCTTGTCATCAGCTGTCATTGTTCACATGCTTGAAGGCAGTCTTTGGAGGCAATGGTGTAAATATTCATTTCCCCTCTCTGCCAGGGGAGAGAACAACAAATCTGAGGGCTCACTGAAATGTCAGATGGTGAACAACAGTCATTTGTTTGGCTTTGACAGCATTCTGGACATAGACGGGTTGACATGCTCTAATACAGGAGGAGGAAGTGGTGGTGATAGTGGTTGGGGTCTGAGTAATTTCTGAAGGCACTGTATAGTAAAATACAGTATACCGCCCAGCCCTCCTACCAACAGTACCATGTCTGAAGTTAAATGACGTACAAGTCTTCAGAATCAATTGTGACTTAAATACTGGCTATGAAACATCTCTAAGAAGGGGACTAAGAGAGAAAGTCCTTACCCCATATGATCGGACTTACAATTCATGTATTATGTAACCATGACTGTGAATCAATAAACGTTACAATTCATGTATTATGTAACCATGACTGTGAATCAATAAACGTTACAATTCATGTATTATGTAACCATAACTGTGAATCAATAAATGTTACAATTCATGTATTATGTAACCATGACTGTGAATCAATAAACGTTACAATTCATGTATTATGTAACCATGACTGTGAATCAATAAACGTTACAATTCATGTATTATGTAACCATGACTGTGAATCAATAAACGTTACAATTCATGTATTATGTAACCATGACTGTGAATCAATAAACGTTACAATTCAAAATCAAATGGGAATGTCACTTCTGATGGTTTATGGTTGTACTGAACCGAACTGCTGAAAATCCTGTTCATTCAATGGTGAGGCATGAATGTATAACTAAAGCCTCTAGAAGACCAGAGAATACTTTCAGGCAACGCAGTCTCCGAGACCCTGGCATTGCATGTCATTTTCACAAGCAAGCATCAACTCAACAAGACACCGGAGTGTCCTCAACATGACACAACCTCTGTGCCATCTAGGAGGGGCAGTGCCATCATCACTCTCAACTTTCCCCACGAGTCACCCACAGCCAAGGAGGGAGGAGGAAAAAGCCATTGCTATGGCAACTGCCACTCCAAAAGCAAGAGAAGCAGGGACATGGGGGGGGGTCTGACTGAATCAGAGACAGTCGCAAATGGCACACTATTCCTTATATCGTGCACTACTTTTGATCAGAGCCCTATGATCCCTGGTCGAAAGTAGTGCACTACAAAAGGAAATAGGGTGCCATTTGGGACACAGAGAGTGAAAGCCAAGACTGAAAGATCAGGACGATGAAAACAAATATAGCCAGGCATCTACAGGTTGGCTACTAGAAAGGGAGTGATGATGTCGTAAGGTTTCTATTGACCTTTTCTGTGGACCTTGACCCTAGCCTGTCATAACTCATTCTCTATGATAAACGGTGAACACTGACATGCCTTCTCTTTGTATCTATGAGTGACTATCCGTGACATGCCTAGTAGCATTCACTGTGATCGTCGCAGGTATGCTGGTGTGTGTCCTTATCATTAGGGCAACGCGATAGAGAAGTGAGCACTTACGCCATTATTGGCATGTTTTAAAATCATTACGTCTCTAAAGGAGGGGCAGCTAACCTGCCATAATCTCAATCCAAAGGTCTTGGCTGCACCTGATTTTGATCCCAACTGAAAACTGCCAGAGAGAAGGCAGAGTGTCATCATAACTCAGCACCAGGCCCACACATTATGGCACTTTGACTCGCAACTGTGACATATTCTGTGAAATGCCACGGATAGAATTAAACATTCAAACAGAGTGAGAGCAAGGCTGTACGACACACTAGGGAGACTGCCAAAATAAATCAAGGTCATTTTATCCACCGTCGCTCTCCACAATATTATTGTGTTTTCATAAAATAGAATTGTGAGTTGCTTGCTTTTAAAAATGAAGAGTAGAAATGCACTTCACTTAGACAAAGAGGAGAAATGTCAGATTTTATCCAGAACAAAATAAAGCACTGTTCTTTACAACCACGACTATGAGATATTCTCTATTTTCCTTGGCTACTGTATAAATTGATCTGCAGGGTAATTCTCTCTGAATTGATGCATTCCAAATAAAGTGCATTAGACATATCTAAAGTATTGTAGCCTGCTGCATGTCGTGATGTCTTCCATACAAACACAGCCAGTCAAGGGCAGGCTGACTTTCATACAGAATGCTGATGTGTATTCAGTCCAACAATTCCAGGAATAAAACATAGGATGATATGTGCCTACTCTGTGCAGACCAAGAGTCCCAAATGGCACCCTATGGGCCCCGGTCGAAAGTAGTGCACTATACAGGGAATAGGGTGCCATTTGGAATAAAACAATAGGCCTACAGTGCCTTCAGAAAGTATTCACACCTCTGGACTTTTTCCACATTTTCTTGTGTTACAAAGTGGGATTAAAATGGATGTCAACGACCGACACAAAATACTCTGGAAAGTCAAAGTGGACGATTTATTTTTTATTAAAATGGAAAATCAAACATTTATATTTTTTGATTAGATAAGTATTCAAGCCCGAGTCAATACATGTTAGAATCATGTTTGGCAGCGATTACAGCTGTGAGTCTTTCTAGGTAACCCTGGGATTGTACAATATCTGCCCATTATTGTTTTTTAAAATTCTTCATGCTCTGTCAAGTTTGGTTGTTGATCATTGCTAGACAGCATTTAAGTCTCGCCATAGATTTAAGCCAATTTAAGTCAAAACTGTAATTAGTCCACTCAGGAACAGTCAACGTCATCTTGGTAAGCAATTGCAGTGTATATTTGGTCTGCGTTTGAGGTTATTGTCCTGCTGAAAAGGTGGACGTCTCCCAGTGTCTATTGAAAAGCAGACTGAACCAGTTTTTCCTCAAGAACTTTGTCTGTGCTTAGCTCTATTCCTTTCTTTGGATCTTAAAAAACTCCATAGTCCTTGCCGATGACAAGATTTGCCCCAACGACAACACTTCATATTCATGTACAAAATATAATTTTTTTGACATTTTTTTTGCAGTTTTACTTTAGTGCCTTTTTGCAAACCGGATGCATGTTTTGGAATACTTTAATTCTGTACAGGCTTCCTTCTTTTCACTCTGTCAATTAGGGTTGTATTGTGGAGTAACTACAATGTATCCACTCTCAGTTCTCCTATCATAGCCATTTAACTGTGTAACTGTTTTAAAGTTACCATTGGCCTCATGGTGAAATCCCTGAGCAGTTTCCTTCCTCCCTGTCAACTGAGTTAGGAAGGACGTCTGTATCTTTGTAGTGACTGGGTGTATTGATATACCATCCAAAGTGTCATTAATAACTTCACCATGCTCAAAGGGATAGTCTATGTCTGCTTTTTTTTATTTTTTACCCATCTACCAATTGGTGCCCTTTGCGAGGCATTGGAAAACCTCTCTGGTCGTTGAATCTGTGTTTAAAATTCACTGCTCGAATGAGGGACCTTACATATACAGTGAATTATTTTTTGAATTGTATTTAATATTTATTTATCTAGGCAAGTCAGTTAAGAACAAATTCTTATTTACAATGAAGGCATACACCGGCCAAACCCGGATGACAGTGGGCTAATTGTGCGCTGCCCTATGGGACTTCCAATTACAGCTGGATGTGATACAGCCTGGATTCAAACCAGGGACTGTAGTGATGCCTCTTGCACTGTAATCCAGTGCCTTAGACCGCTGCGCCACTCGGGAGCCCTAAAAGTATCCAGACCCCTTCCCTTTTTCCAGCCTTATTCTAAAAATGATTAAATTATTTTTGTTCCCCTCATCTACACACAATACATCAAAAGTACCATGCAAAAGCAGGTTTAGAAATGTTTGCACAAATAAAAAACAGAAATACCTTAATTACATAAGTATTCAGACACTTTGCTATGACACTCAAAATTGAGCTCGGGTGCATCCTGTTTCCATTTATCATCCTTGAGGTGTCCTTCAACTTGGAGTCCACCTGTGGTAAATTAGATTGATTGGACATGATTTGGAAAGGCCTACACCTGTCTATATAAGGTCATGTTAGAGCAATAACCAAGTCATGAGGTCGAACGAATTGTCCATAGAGCTCCGAAACAGGATTGTGTCGAGGAACAGATCTGGGGAAGGGTACCAAGAACACTGGATTGAAGGGCTCCAAGAACACAGTGAGCTCAATCATTCTTCAATGGAAGAAGTTTGAAACCACCAAGACTCTTCCTAGAGCTGGCTGCCCAGCCTAACTGAACAATCAGGATTTTTCAGAGGCAGGGACTGGGAGACTAGTCAGGATCAAGGGAAAGATGAACGCAGCAAACTACAGAGAGATCCTTGATGAAAATCTGCTCCAGAGTGCTCAGGACCTCAGACTTGATGAATGTTCACCTTCCAACAGGACAACGACCCTAATCACACAGCCAAGACAACGCAGGAGTGGCTTTGGGACAAGTCCGAATGTCTTTGAGTGGTCCAGCCAGAGCCCGGACTTTAACCCGATCAAACATCTCTTGTGAGGATGCTCCCCATCCAACCTGAGCTTGAGGATCTGTAGAGAAGAATGGGAGAAACTCCGCAAATACAGGTGTGCTAAGCTTGTAGCGTCATACCCAAGAAGACTCGAGGCTGTAATCGCTGCCAAAGGTGCTTTGTCATTTTGTGTGTGTGTGTGTGTGTGTAGATTGAGGGGGAAAAAACAATTGAATCAATTTTAGAATAAGGCTGTTAAGTAACAACAACAAAAAGTCAAGGAGTCTGAATACTTTCCGAATGCACTGTAATTGTGTGAGTAGAGAGATGGGAGTCATTAAAGAAATCATGTTAAACACCATTAATGCACACAGAGTGTAGTCCATACAACGCAACTGACTTGTTAAGCACATTTTTACTCTTGAAGTTTGTTAAGCTTGCCTTAAATATGTTGAAAACTTCAGTCAAATGTCAGCTTTCATTTTTTATTAATTTGTTTAAAATATATATATATATAATAATTCCACTTTGACATTATGGGGTATTGTGTATTGTGTGTAGATCAGTGACAAAATCTCCATTTAACACATTTCTCAATTCAGGCTGTAACAACAAATACTGAAAAAGTCAAGGGGTGTGAATACTTTCTGAAGGCACTTTATTTCATATTTCAACTGTAGGTCTATAGCTTCAAAACAGAGCAGACCGAGCTGTAATTACCAGTAGCTAGCTAGTACAGTGAGGAAAATACTTTATTTAGGGAGAGGATTCCTTGAGCTGTACGGCTTTAAAACAACAAACGTCTGAGGTCTCACAGAAACGGGCAACAGATCAGACCCAGATGTGACCAAGGAGAGGTTGGTGTATGAAACTCTAAAGGCGGGCAAAATTATCTCTACATCTCATCCCTTATGAAGAACTGGCTATTCAGGGAAATTTAACAGCGCTGTCTCCACTATGACGTATCACATTTCTGTATGTGTTAGGCTCGGGAGTTGAACAACTTCCATTTGGTGGAACCAGCGAGTGAGGTTAACCAAGTAGATAAAAGCAATTGAGTCTATTGACAGTTCAACTGTTATGCCATAGCTTTGTCAATACAGTACTGGTGTGAGAACAGGAATGAATAAATAAAATAGAAAGTGTGCAGGAGTGGACACCACATAACAATACTGAATGGTCCATCGGAGGCCATGACACTATTGGGCAATAAGTGATAAGAGTTCAGTGATTTATTAAATAAAACGAGTGCATGTGTCAAGTGCTGACCAAACATATCAGATTCCTTCAGACATTGGACAAGTAATTAACCAACCATACACGGAGTATACAAACCATTAACACCTGCTCTTTCCATGACAGACTGACCAGGTGAATCCAGGTGAAAGCTATGATCCCTTATTGATGCCACTTGTTTAAAAAATCAGTATAGATTAAGGGGAGGAGTCCGGTTAAAGAAGGATTTTTAAGCCTTGAGACAAAGATTGCGTATGTGTGCCATTTTAGAGGGTGAATGGGCAAGACAAAAGATTTAGGCCTCCTGAGTGGCGCAGCGGTCTAAGGCACTGTATCGCAGTGTTAGAAGTGCGTCACTACAGACCCGGGTTTGATCCCAGGCTGTGTCGCAGCCGTCTGGCACACAATTGGCCCAGCGTCATCCGGGTTAGGGGAGGGTTTGGCCAGCCGGAAAGTCCTTGTCCCATCGCGCTCTAACGACTCCTTGTGGCGGGCCGGGCGCATGCATAAGCCAACACGTGTCGCCAGTTGTACGGCGTTTCCTCCAATATATTGGTGCGGCTGGCTTACGGGTTAAGCGAGCAGTGTGTCAAGAAGCAGTGAGACTTGGCAGGATCGTGTTTCGGAGAACGCATAGCTCTCGACTGTTGCCTCTCCTGAGTCCGTAGGGGAGTTGCAGCTATGGGACAAGACTAACTACCAAATGGGGGAGAAAAAGGGGTAAAAAGTAAAACAAAAAATACATTTCTAAAAATAATTGAGTGCATTTTGAATGGGTATATGAAATACAAATGGTATAGAGAGAAATAGTCCTATAAATACTATATTAACTACAACCTAAAACCTATTACCTTGGAATATTGAAGTCTCATGTTAAAAGGAACCACCAGCTTTCATATGTTCTCATGTTCTGAGCAAGGAACTTAAACGTTAGCTTTTTTACATGGCACATATTGCACTTTTACTTTCTTCTCCAACACTTTGTTTTTGCATTATTTAAACTAAATTGAAAATGTTTCATTATTTATTTGAGGCTAAATAGATTTTTATTGATGTATTATATTAAGTTAAAATAAGTGTTCATTCAGTATTGTTGTAATTGTCATTATTACAAATTAATTAATTAATTAATTAATTAATTAATTAATCGGCCGATTAATCGGTATCGGCTTTTTTTGGTCCTCCAATAATCGGTATCGGTGTTGAAAAATCCTAATCGAACGACCTCTAATCCCTACAGACTACAGCCTCAGTAAAACTATAAAACAGTATAAGCGCTTAGCTTGTAAATCAGTTGTCTGACAGTCAGAACCTACTTCCCAAATGGCACCCTATTCCCTTCATAGCACACTACTTTTTGAACAGCACCCTGGTCAAAAGTAGTGCACTATATAGGGAATGCATCCAGAGAATTAAACCCCTGGCTAAAATAAGCCAAGGTGCAATAAGTGGACAGCTGCTGGACTGGTTTGACGTTACCATTCACCTGACAATCAGATTACGTCAGTCCGGACACCTGCTGACATGTTGTGCCCATGCCATGCTGACTGACCTCCGTTAATACTCTATCCACATAAAAAACATCACAAATCTCCTTGGCTTACAGCAGGAAGACTCGCACCATGGCAGGTCGTGTATGTACCTGTTTTGACCAGGATCAGATTTCCCATACGACTCCATGGTAGCGTTCTTAATGCCACACTATTCCCCCATTTAGAGCACTAATTCGGACCAATAGGTAATAGGGTGACATTTGGGAAGCTACTCCATGTGTGGAATGGCTCATTTAGGAATAATGAAACCAGGAGCAGCTTCTTCAACACTCTGCGATGTCGCTGTCTTTAAACTGAGCATACACTAAGGGCTCAGACACACCAATAGCTTTTGCTTGCCGAGAGTACTTAGCACCACTGAACATAATTTGCAAACCGAGTGCGCACCGACTTCACATGTAGAATCGCATTAAAAATGTCAGCAGTCCGACGTCTATAGTGGTTCCTAAAACAGCGCGCTGAACGATCGGCAGACGAACGCTACATCCACATTCAGTGCGATGTGTGCGAGCCTAAAGAGAGCGTGTGAATACCATCAGCTCACATAGCACTTCTGCAATGAGTCAATGACACAGTAACCATGTTTTGCAGACCACCTAGAACCCCAACCATGGGCCATATCAAGCATCTCAGAATAGGAGTGCTGATGTAGGATCAGTTCCCCCCCCCCTCTCTGTCCATGTAGGCTTTTTATTCATTGTAATCCAAAAGGTAAAACTGATCCAAAAATCAGCAGTCTTACTTGGAGATGCTTGATCCATAAAGCCCAAATTAATACAAGCTGAAATGGGAGTTGAGCTGCACTATCACTAGCTACCAAGAACAAGGCATTTGCTCTCAGGAATCCCAGTCAAAAGAGGCTGATCTGTAAATATAGCTCAAAATGTGAGAGGAGGTGAATAACTATGCATCTGTCTAATAAAGCTTATAAATAATGCAGAGCACCCAACTTATTTATGTAGAAGGCGTTTACATTTGATGCTGGATAACTCTCATAACCAAGTAGATTCCTGGTTTCTAAAACACATGAATCGGGAGGGAGTGAGTTTACCCTGTAATCATTAGAATTATTCCACTAATTACAGCATGACGAAATGAACTTCAACTTATATTGGTAACATAGACTACCTATCCAAAGTTACTGGTTGTCTGTTAGATTCCCTTCTCTTCCCACAGGGTTGTCCTCACAGCTATAGACTCAATTAGGCCTAGTTAAACAAGATAATATTTGAATAGACCAAGCAATGGAGATTTTTTTTAAAAGAGAGCATTATCAACATGCCCTTATTCAAACTCAAATAACTCTGCATTTAGCCTTTGCATTTCTTTGATATTGTTATGGAACATTTTCTATGTATTTATTTTCGAATGATTGCATTGGTAAGATGCTGATGCTGTCTACACCCGCCAACTGCAACAGAGAACAGAAAAGACTGTTCAGTTTCAGTGTTCAAATTTCTGGCTGCCCAGCTAGCACATCATGTTCTGAGAACCATACGTTTCTTAGAGCTTGGTGAGAACGTGGTCGTCCTATGGTTATTTTGCATACAACCTTCCCACAATGTTCTGGGAATGGTGCAGGATAGTTGCTTGGCTTTTGAAAATTCTGAGCACATTTCAGAACTTAAAAAAAGCTTTATATTCTTGGTATTTCATTACTTTAAAACAGAATGTTTCCCAAACATTACATTTAATTTAAATTGTGTTAATGTGCTAGGAAAGTTCTCCAACCGGTTTGACATTGGTAATGTCCTCAAATATACTGAACAAAAACTTCAATTAATTATGCCTTAATCTATGGATTTCTATTTTTTACCTTTATTTAACTACGCAGGTCAGTTAAGAACAAATTCTTATTTTCAATGACGGCCTAGGAACAGTGGGTTAACTGCCTGTTCAGGGGCAGAACGACAGATTTGTACCTTGTTAGCTCAGGGATTTGAACTTGCCACCTCAGGGATTTGAACTTGCAACCTTTCGGTTACTAGTCCAACTCTCTAACCACTAGGCTACCCTGCCACCCCAATTGACTTGGTAGTGGCGCAGCCATGGGTGGGCATAGGCCCAACCACTTGGGAGTCAGGCCCATCCAAATTATTTTTTCCCCACAAAAGGGCTTTATTACAGACAGAAATATTCATCATCTGTCCGAGTGATTGGTCTCAGACAATCCCGCAGGTGAAGAAGCCAGATGTGTAGGTCCTGGGCTGGCATGGTTACATGATCTGCGGTTGTGAGACCGGTTGGACGTACTGCCAAATTCTCTAAAACGACGATGGAGGCGGGTTATGGTAGAGAATTGAACATTAAATTCTCTGGCAGCACCTCTGGTGGACATTCCTGCAATCAGTGGCAGGTAGCCTAGTGGTTAGAGTGTTGGGCCAGGCGCCACAAGGTTGCTGGATCGACTCCCCAAGCTGACAAGGTAAAAATCTGCCGTTCTGCCCCTGAGCAAGGCGGTTAAACCCACTGTTCCCCGGGCTCCGAAGACATGGATGTTGATTTAAGGAACCACACCTCTCTGATTCAGAGGGGTTGTGTTAAATGAGAAGACACATTTCAGTTGAACGCATATAACTGACTAGGTACTGCAAGCTCCCTCAAAACTTCAGAGGCATTCTGTTATGTGACAAAACTGCACATTATAGAGTTGGCTTTTATTGTGCACATGTGTAATGATCATGCTGTTTAATCATCTTCTTGATATGCCGCACCTGTCAAGTGGATGGATTATCTTGGCAAAGGAGAAATGCTCACCAATAGGGATGTAAACAAATTTGTGCATAAGCTTTTTTTGTGCATATGGAACATTTATGGGATCTCTTATTTCAGCTCATGAAACATGGGATAAACACTTTACATGCTGCATTTATATTTTTGTTCAGTATACTTCCAAGTACATTAAGAAACAACGTTATTCTGTGTGAATTTCAGTACTTCCATACAAGTTCCGATTGTGTATATTTAATTTAATATTTTTTGTAAATTCTGTGAATATTCTAAAAAATTGTGTGACTCAAGCGATGTTCTCAGAACGTTCAGAGAATTTATGGTTCTCTTAGTTCTTGGCAATATTATTGGTAATGTTCTGAAATATTTATTCTACACATTGACATCAGTTAGCTTTAAATTCCATTCTCAGAACATTAAGAAAACTTTCAATAAAAATCAAGAAAACTTTAGTAGCGTTCAGAAAGTGTTCTAAGAATATATTTTTTAAACATTTACATTCTGTTCTCAGCATCAACAAAACAATCTTATCTTGTGTTCAGGTGTGTTGGCCACACCTGATCTTAATGAGTGTTTGTTTCCTTTGAAATGGGGTCTGTTTGAATAGACAAAAAATGAACAGCTTTCTATGTGTAAAAAAAAAAACATGGCACGCTAGCTCCATCCTGGTGGAGCAGTGGACCAATTCCAGGGATAGACAGGTTGGTTGTTTAGCAACAAAACCTACGCATGCACAACTATGGGAAAAACAGATGGGGTTGGCTTAGATTCTTGACAACATATATAAACTATATTTAATCTCCAATGTTTATTAAAAACAAATTCATTTTCCCAATGAGCAATTGTCTCAAATATATTGTTACTGTTGTTGGTTAGCTAGCTAGCGAATTGTGGTTATATTAGCATATATGTGACATCAATCAAAACAACTCAATACAAGACATGGTATCAAGAACAAGATAAAACTAGCTGAAACAAGCCACCTACAACTTCCCACGTGACAGTTTCTTGACATTGTTGCTAGCTATCTGGCCACACAGAATCACAACAGACTTCTACCCCATTGAATCACAAGCATTGTTTTTCCGTGAAGTTGTCAGCTAACCCGTCTATAGAGAAAATCAGATCATGGGTTCGAATCTCACTGATGCAATGTCACAATAAATCAAATAAACAGTTTGCATGATTAATGCCTAAGCAAATTCATTTAATGTGTCCTTCTGTATCTGTGCTTGGAGTTCTTTTTTTTAACCCAAAATAAGATAGCAGTGTTATTAAGTCATTCTGTGAATGTTTTAGGAAGTTATTCAAAAATCTTTAATGAACCTTTACATTTCGTTCTTAGGTGTTTATTTAAAGTTTTCATAACACTTTCACAACATTTAAAGAAGGTTCTCAGAATGTTATTAAAAAATACCTTCAAATAATCTATCATTTCAGTTCTCAGAGTTAATAAAACCTCACAGGAAAACGTTCAGGAAACCAAAGTAAAACGTTCTCAGAACCTCCCTGCAACCTAAAAATGTATGTTCACAAAACATGCGAAATGTTCACCTCTGTTCTCTGAATCGTTTAAAACCCGTTCCGTGTTACCAATCAGGAAACGTACAGCTTCGTCTTCACAACCAATGTGAAACCAAAAACATACGTTCCCACAACATTCAAGGAACCAAATGTGCTAGCTGGGTGAGCTCTCCAAATAAACAGGATACTTGCTCAATGCTCACGCCTCCCCATGAGAAACTAGAAAAACATTGCTAACGGCTCCGGCACCCGAAACGACACTCAGTGTCCGTTACAATTTAGGCCTCTAACAAATTTGAAAGAACATGTCAAATTGCAAGACCATAGACTGTAGGATAGTTGAGTCCATGGTCAACTTGACAAGCAAAATAATGAGAATCAATGTGTTTTTCTGTCTTCAAAAGCCACTTTGAAATTCGAAAATGTCATGATAAACGTGACGTTTAGACAACACTGATAGAATTAAAAGTGGGCTACTTTGTAGCACCGAAAAATATGTAGGCCTATTCCTCATCATTTAGTTCGCGACAATTCCTTGAATCAATCAAAAAAATTCCATCAGTTGATACATTTGACACTGATATCAATTTTGTATTGGCTTCTTGATTTGTCACAATGTTTATATTTCTAATATGCGACATCTGATTAGAACACAGTGCACTCTGTGGTGTGATACAAAAGTACAACGAATCTGATATTATGTAGCCAGCAAATAATCGTGATATTGCTCCGCATGAATTTGCGGCAGCACTCTGCTCATTGAATGCTCTATTTCCTTCCATTAATTCCCACACCGCTTTCCCTTTTATCAGCAGGAATGAATGTCAGTTACTCGGCAAATTCTGCTAAACATAACTATAACCTGGTGATATTAAATATGTATTACCCTCTGATAACTCCAGTTCCAGCTCTGCAAGTCTGGTTCGCACCTCCAAAGGAAGGGGTAACGTATCACGGTCCGCCATTCTGCTTTAAAATTACTTGGCTTTCTCTTCTCTTCTTCTCACTGAGTCCAGTAAAGTGTTTCAACACTGTCCTTTCTCCACAGAGCACCGATGCATTGGGCAAAAGAGGAGCGACTTGAGTATGAAATAGAAATGCGGAAAGTGTTTGGGCGAATATCGCTCGGCTCGCGTCTTTATTCAAGTCCCGCCATGGTTGGTTGTCCCTCTATTAAGAAAAGGTACTGCTGCTGTAATTCCAATGTCTGAAAGTGCAACTGAGGGATACTCAACCAACGTTGCCTCCAGTTTCTAGTACTGCGTGCTCTCACTACTCTGTGCTGTCACACATTCACGTGATGCTTGAGACACAAGAGCCCACATTCGAACCCTGTGGAGGGCGCCAAATGTCCACTTTAAGAACTGGTCGAAGAATTGCCCCCTCCATGCAGAAGAATGACGGTTGAACATCACTGGCCCGGTTGAACAACACTGACTGTTCCAAAGAGCATTCAAATATTAAACATTTTGATCAGCCCCCCATGTAACTAATTACATGTAGTCTGATTACAAAAAACTAACTGTAGTCAGTTACGTTACCAGCAAAAAAAATATTGTAATCAGATTGCAGATACTTTGAAATCTAGATGATTGGATAACTTTTACATTTAGAAAGGATGTTTGCGGAAACAAATACATTATGACACCTTCCTGTTTTCTCAATGACACTCAATTCAGCATTGAAAAAAAAACACAAGTTTAAGTTTGTTCCACCTGAGTCCACTATGATGACACAACAAATGCATTTGATTGACCTTTTTGTCTTCTTCTAATGCTTCTTAAGGGGAAATTAATCAGATAACGTTACTGAGTTTGGTTACTGATTACAATTTTGGAGTGGTAACTAGTAACGGCTTACATTTAGAAAGGAACCTACACAACACTGTCCCTACCTCATATTTCGGAGTTATATCAGTATTTTACCCCAAGCCCATTGTGGTGTGGTGTAACCTGAGAAATATTCTCCACAGGTGTACTATCAACCCTAAGACACATTAGAGCTGCTGAAGGTTTCCGGCAGTGTCCCTCATTAGAGATAATAACAATAAGCCTTTCAATGCATTTCAAAATCCAGACATATTCTTGTCCTGTGGCTGAACACTGCAACATAATGACCCAGTATTTGTAGAGAATGGACCAGATTACATTAGGCCTACATTACCACACTGGCTCTTGTAAAGCCTAACATCCAACCCCCCCCAACGTCCCAGGATGCCTGTACACATTAAGACAGATGGTCTGAATCTGGCCTGTCTGAGCCATCTGACCAATGATGATAGTGCTAAGATGGCCATAGGAGAGCATACAAACCAAGATGGCCATAGGAGAGCATACAAACCAAGATGGCCACAGGAGATCATACAAACCAAGATGGCCATAGGAGAGCATACAAACCAAGATGGCCAGAGGAGAGCATACAAACCAAGATGGCCACAGGAGAGCATACAAACCAAGATGGCCACAGGAGAGCATACAAACCAAGATGGCCACAGGAGAGCATACAAACCAAGATGGCCAGAGGAGAGCATACAAACCAAGATGGCCAGAGGAGAGCATACAAACCAAGATGGCCAGAGGAGAGCATACAAACCAAGATGGCCAGAGGAGAGCATACAAACCAAGATGGCCATAGGAGAGCATACAAACCAAGATGGCCAGAGGAGAGCATACAAACCAAGATGGCCAGAGGAGAGCATACAAACCAAGATGGCCAGAGGAGAGCATACAAACCAAGAAGGCCAGAGTAGTGCATACACAAACTCTCAGCGTTTGATTCATGCGCTTGCATATCAGGGGAAAGAAGGAATGGAAAGACCAATTCATTGTTTTTGAGTGGGTGGGTTGGTGCATGTATGGGGGGGGCAAGGGGCATTTCTACATCTGATTTGGTTGTCAATGTTCCATATCCCTTTATTTATTTTTTAAAAAAATGTAAAGATTATGTAAAGAAAACTGTAAGCCCACTCCTTTATGCTGATCTCTCAACAGCTGTACACTAATAGGAAACAGACCAAGAGCCGTATCAAGTGGTACCCTATTGCCTATATAGTGCAGTACTTTTGACCAGGGCACATAGGACTCTGGTCAAAAGTAGTGAACTATATAGACACTAGGGTGCCATTTGGGGGACACACCCAAAATGCAAAACAGCCATGACATGGGAAAAGGAGTGGGAAGAACATGCTTGCAGAGTAGGCCTACCATTGGATAAGTCTTTATATAAAGGGGTTACGAATTGCTGATGCCCAGGTCTACTTATTCACCAAATGTCTGCAGCTGCAAGACAATCGCCATTTGTTGGATCAAATCAAACTGCTGACCCATCGGGGGTGGATGAAGAAGCCTGTTGTTTTGTGTGGGGCGTGATACACTGACTTACCCTAATAGGATTGTGGTGTGCTGTGGAAGAAATTCTCTAAGATGTTCTTGTGGGAATATGTTGCCACCTTGTGGCTAGTTTTTCAAATGGAATAGAGAAAAGTACTCCCATAGGCTTGTATATGATGTGGCAGATGGACAATGGCTCATGTCTTGGTGCGTCTTAACTTTTGCCTTGCTGCAAAAAAACGAACAAAAAAATGCATTTTGGAACTTCTATTTCTGTGTGTGCAAACCACCTTTCAGTTTTTGGACAATGGCTCATGGGCATGGCATATCATGTTGTGCAGATTGAATGGGTTGGCAATTTCAGTTGTTATAGATTCTCAACTATCACTAGCTGTGGTGGGGTGTTTCAGATGGGTATACCACAAAGGTATACTACAAATAAGGGTCAATGAGTTAGCCAGCCAACATTAATGAACGACCATTTATTAAGAAAGCTTAACTTCGATACTGTATGTGTTGTTGGTAGTTGAGTCAATTAGACCATACCCATTTCAAGTTGAAGTACAGTACCAGTCAAAAGTTTGGACCACCTACTCATTCAAGGGTTCTTCTTTATTTTTTACTATTATTTTCTACATTGTAGAATAATAGTGACGACATCAACACTATGAAATACCACATATGGAATCATTTAGTAACCAAAAAAGTGTTAAATCAAAATATATTTAATATTCTTCAAAGTAGCCACCCTTTGCCTCGATGACAGCTTTGCACACGCTTGGCATTCTCTCAACCAGCTTCACCTGGAATGCTTTTCCAACAGTCTTGAATGAGTTGGGTTGAGGTCGGGAGATTGTGGAGGCCAGGTCAACTGACACAGCACTCCATCACTCTCCTTCTTGGTCAAATAGCCATTACACAGCCTGGAGGTGTGTTGGGTCATTGTCCTGTTGAAAAACAAATGATAGTCCCACTAAGTGCAAACCAGATGGGATGGCGTATCGCTGCAGAATGCTGTGGTAGCCATGCTGGCTAACTGTGCCTTGAATTCTAAATAAATCACAGTTACCAGCAAAGCACCCCCACACCATCACACCTCCTCCAAGGTGGGGATTGCAGTGGGAATCTCACATGTGGAGATCATATGTTCACCTACTCGGCATCTCACAAAGACACGGTAGTTGGAACCAAAATTCTCAAATTTGGACTCATCAGACCACAAGGAAAGATTTCCACCAGTCTAATGTCCATTGCTACTGTTTCTTGGCCCAAGCAAGTCTCTTCTTATTGGTGTCCTTTAGTAGTGGTTTCTGTCCAGAAACTCACCCACGAAGGCCTGATTCACGCAGTCTCCTCTGAACAGTTGATGCTGAGATGTGTCTGTTACTTGCATTTATTTGGGCTGCAATTTCTGAGGCTGGTAACTCAAATGAACTTAACCTCTGCAGCAGAGGTTACTCTGGGTTTACCTTTCTTGAGGAGGTCCACATGAGAGCTAGTTTCATTAGGGCGCTTGATGTTTTTTGTGACTGCACTTCAAGAAACTTTCAAAGTTCTTGAAATTTTCCGCAATGACTGACCTTCATGTCTTAAAGTAATGATGCACTGTGATTTCTCTTTGCTTATTTGAACTGTTCTTGTCAAATAAATGGACTTGGTCTTTTACCAAATAGGGCTATCTTCTGTATACCACCCCTACCTTGTCGCAACACAACTGATTGGCTCAAACACATTAAGGAAAGAAATTCCACAAATTCACTTTTAACAAGGCACACCTGTTAATTTAAATGCATTCCCGGTGACTACCTCATGAAGCTGGCTGAGAGAATGCCAAGAGTGTGCAAAGATGTCATCAAGGCAAAGGGTAGCTATTTTGAAGAATCTAAAATATATTTAGTTTTGTTTAACACTTTTCTTTGGTTACTACATGATTCCATGTGTTATTTCATAGTTTTGAGGTCTTCACTATTATTCTACATTGTAGAAAATAGTAAAAATAAAGAAAAACCTTCAAATGAGTAGGTGTGTCCAAACTTTTGACTGGTACTGTACAATTTTGTAAAAATTATTTAGGCACGTAAACTGGCTAACTAATTGATCCTGCTTTGTAGTATACCCCTCTGAAAGCAGGATCGTTAAATTAGCCAGCTAATTTATAGCTTTTAGAAAGCTAAGCTTGAATATAGGTCATTGGTTGTGTCAATTGTACCATGTCAATTTCACATTTTCAAGCCTCTTTCTCAGAATATTTGAATATTCATCCTAATCGTACTACACCGGCTCCGACGCTCGTCGGATGTGGCAGGGCTAGCAAATTATTACGGACTACAAAGGGAAGCACAGCCACAAGCTGCCCATTGACATGAGCCTACCAGACGAGCTAAATGACTTCTATGCTCGTTGAGGTAAGCAACACTGAAGCATGCATGAGAGCACCAGCTGTTCCAGATGACTGTGTGATCACGCTCTCCGTAGCCGATGTGAGTAAGACCTTTAAAACAGGTTAACATTCACAAGGCAGCAGGGCCAGATGGATTACCAGGACATGTACTCGGAGTACGCGATGGCCAACTGGCAAGTGTCTTCACTGACATTTTCAACCTGTCCCTGACCACATCTGTAATACCAACATGTTTCAAGCAGACCACCATCGTTCTTGTGCCCAAGAACACCAAGGTAACATGCCTAAATGACTACTGACCTGTAGCAGTCACGTCTGTAGCCATGAAGTGCTTTGAAAGGCTGGTCATGGCTCACAACACCATTATCCCAGAAACCCTAGACACATTCCAATTTGCATACCACCCCAACAGATCCACAGATGGCGCAATCTCTATTGCACTCCACACTGCCCTTTCCCCACCTGGACAAAAGGAACACCTAGCGTTCAACACCATAGTGCCCTCAAAGCTCATCACTAAGCTAAGGACCCTGGGATTTACCACCTCCCTCTGCAATTGGATCGTGGACTTCCTGACGGGCCGCCCCCAGGTGCTAAGGGTATGTAACAACACATCTGCCACGCTGATCCTCAACATGGTGGCCACCTGTACTCCCTGTTCACCCAGGACTGCATGGCCAAGCATGACTCCAACACCATCATTAAAGTTTGCCGACGACACAACAGTGGTAAGCCTGATCACCGACAACGATGAGACAGCCTATAGGGAGAAGATCAGAGACCTGGCAGTGTGGTGCCAGGATAACATCCTCTCCCTCAACGTGATCAAGACTAAAGGAGATGATTGTGGACTAGAGAGGAAAAGGAGGGCCGAGCACACCCCCATTCTCATCAACGGGGCTGTAGTGGAGCAAGTTGAGAGCTTCAAGTTCCTTGGTGTCCACATCACCAACAAACTATCATGGTCCAAACACACCAACAGTCGTGAAGATGGCACGGCTACGCCTATTCCTTCTCAGGAGACTGAAAATATTTGGCATGGGCACTCAGATCCTCAAAAAGGTATACAGCTGCACCATCAAGAGCATCCTGGCTGGTTGCATCACCTCCTGGTATGGCAACTGCTCAGCCTCTGATCGTAAGGTAGTACAGGGTAGTGCGTACGGCCCAGTACATCACTGGGGCCAAGCTTCCTGCCATCCAGGACCTCTATACCAGGCGGTGTCAGAGGAAGGCCCTAAAAATGGCCCAAGACTCCAGCCACCCTAGTCATAGACTGTTCTCTCTGCTACCGCATGGCAAGCGGTACTGGAGCACCAAGTCAAGGTCCAAAAGGCTTCTTAACAGCTTACCCCCTAGCCATAAGACTCCTGAACAGCTAATCAAATTGATACCCATACTATTTGCATTGACCCTCTCCACCCCCATTTTTACACTGCTGCTACTGGTTAACTACGCAGTCACTTTACCTACATATTACCTCGACTAACCTTTGCCCCCACACATGGACTCTGTACCGGTACCCCCTGTATATAGCTTCGCTGCTGTTATTTCGTTGCACTTTATTTTTTTTTTTACTTCAGTTGAGTAAATACTTTAACACTTATTTTTCTAAAAACTGCATTGATGGTTAAGGGCTTGTAAGTATTTCACTGTAACACCTGTTGTGTTTGGCACATGTGATAAATACAATTTTATATTTTTTCTTGATCAGCCCCCAGACATCCCAGATTATGGGACACACACACACACAGAACTCAATAACAGTGCCTAAATCTTTATTTTTCAATAAGCTACATTTTTTCCCTCCAAATTAGACAGCTTAACATGACACGAGTAACTTAAATTATCAATAGTTGACATGTACGCTTGATTCCAGTCTTAATGGAAGAATAGGTAAGAAATCAAAAGCACTCAAAGATACCTCCATGAACTACTGTTATGTTCATAGGTTCTTCTCTCCCATAAAGTCAGCGATTGTCCACTGCTGTTAGCGTAACATGGTATGGGTAAAAATGAGTTAATTGACCACAGTGAGTTGATAGTGAGACAATGGCTGTGTCTCATTCCAGTCAGTTGGTGCATTGTCACATCACTTTAGAAGCAAGGTCAACTTACAACAAGCTGTAGACGTTGCAAAAAATACATGACACTGTCAAACTGGTGAGACGAAGCAGATCGAAGCAAACTGGGCAAGGAGAACGAGACGGCCTGATATGAGAGACTTTGTCTGTGTACACAAGGAGAACAGCCCGAACATTACAACAGGGCTTTAGTAGTGCAAGCAAAAGAAAGAAGAAAAAGTTCAACACAAGTTCAGTCAGTCTTTCGTACTGTAAGCAGTGCCATCATCTTCTGGAGAGATGAACCAATAACATTGAATGAAAAATAATTTTCTCATCATCATGCTGCACACACCTAGCTGGCGAATGAACCTTGGGTTAACTTGACCGTCAGTCAACTTTGCATTTGTGTTTTATACTTCTGCTGACCCCAGGTGGTACACTTCACGCTCACACACACCCACAGTGCCCAGCCTGATAACATATCCATACCCAATCTGCAAAGACAACAGCATTAGCATTTTGCATTAGATAGGCCTACTAGCATAGACCAGCTTAAATTTACAGACAATCATGCCTCGACTTCATAAGTCAGATCAGATACCCGGTCAGATGCAGGTTGCTATGAGTACTTTGTCTAATGTCAGTGGTATCAGATTTTAAATCCCAGTTTTATAATGCTGGACCAGCTACACTTCCCATGAGTAACAACAAATATCAAAATATAAAATGGCAGGCGCTTAAATATTATGTACAAGTCAAACAAACTGCCAGTCTGAAACAAATTAAATGGCACAGTTTTTTTTTGCCACATTAAACGCAGTCCACATGTGTGATCAAATGATACAAAAAGACAATGCACAGTATGTTATACAGTGTGCCAGAAATCATTTCTGCAAGAAAATGAGAAGTGTAAAAAATATCTACACTATTATGATTGAGTCTAAACACTGGTAAAGCCTACCAAAAAAAACTAAGTACAGTTATTACTTCTGGGAGCTACGAAAGTTCCGTTGATGTACATTTTCATGAAAAACAAAAAAACTCAAAAGCAAAATTACAGAATATCAACCATGCTTAATCAATTTGCGCCAAACGATTAAAGGTTGTCTGGTACAAATTATACCGTATGCTGCTGAGGAATTGACATTGGTTGTGTGTGAAAGGTTTGATGTTCCTGTGCTTCAAATGTGCTTTACTGTGATTCATAAAGAACTGTTTTATGGGCCAAATCACACATCAGATTGATATAAGCTGTCTGTCACAGGACAGAGTATGGACTTTGTACTGTCATTTGAAGATGTGTATTTGTACAACAGGTAGGTTCTCCCCTTTTCTCATTGTGCACAGTGAAGGGGCTAAACAACAGAAACAAACACCTGTTTGTTGAGAAAACACATGGAAATGGAATGAGAATGACATTTAAAAAGTTACAATCAGACAACCTGCCCACATTGCAAAGTGAGGCAGACGCAATTCTTCACATCAGAACAATTTTTTTTTTTAAAGAAATTCAAACATTTAGATATCCTACATCCAGCTCAAAAGCGACATTAATAGTTCAACAAGATCAATATATGTTTTTTTAAATCATTTTAAGGTACCTCTTTATATTTTCTGATTATTTACAACTGTACAAGCAAAGCACACAGTTCAAAGAACATATTTGATACAGTATTGACTATTTTGCATTTACAGGATTTATATTTCCCCCCCCAAAACAAACAGAAAATAAAAACAAGGAACAAAGTTAATCAAAAGAGAGTTGAGATAAATTTTACAAAACCAAAATGCTGCTAGATTTGTACTTTAAGACCAAGTAAGACTTCTGACGTTAGGTATGACTAAATATTTCCATGCGTCTCCCTTAGTAACATGTCGGGGTTTGAAAAAAAATAAACTAACTCTACATTGTCTCGTATAAAAGTTAAGGCAAAGTCATTTTCAAGTTTAAATAAAATTCAAGTTTTTAAACACCGGATGGAAATTATACATTTGAAAATATATAAAATGGTATATATTTTTTTCTTGAAAATAAACGTTAATGATATCTCATGGAATAAACAGCACTGGTTTCTAAATAAGCAGAGCAACATGTCTTTTATACCATCTCAGGAAAAAAAACGACAAAAAATGATAATACATCTGCCATTTAAGACCGCCCATAAGTGCATCTCAGTCCTTCAGAATCAAACTCCCCAAATAATGTGTTTGCAAACCAAACGGCATGCAAATCAAAAGCAGCAATGACTATCAATACAGGCAATGTCTCCTCCCTCCGAATTAAGTCCTCTTTTCTAAGCAGAGTACTCCAGGGTAGCTCCTTGTTGCAGGAAGACGTCAATGAGACACTAAAGAAGCGCACAGGTTCCACTTTTTTTCTACTTAGAGATTTATGCAAAGCACAGAGGGGAATTTGGAAGCTATATGGTTGTTGTATGGAGAGCCAGGTGAAATCTCCAGAAGAAAACCATGCAAAAAATAAACTAGGCATTTCTACTGTATGGAGGGGAAGGTGTTGGAACAACCCAACAGTGCTGCCTGCTCTGCCTAACATTTGTCCAAACTGAAAGGACTCAGTGGCTGCTCAGGTTTACAGCATCCAAAACAGGTCAAAGTTGCCTGCTCACAGGGTGCAGTTTACTACTCATATTTTCTGAGTGTCACCCAATGACTAAAGCTATACCTTCATTCTAAAAGGGCTGCCTCGTCTTTTACCTTAATATCTAACATTTGTAGTGAAGGAAAAAACCCACCTCTTCCTTTCAACCAATTATACTTAATTGTAAATGTTTTGGAGACACCAGGATTTCCTAAACTCAGTCCTGGGTCCCCTCCTGGGTGCACATTTAGTTTTTTGCCCTAGCACTACATAGCTGATTTAAATAATCAAAGCTTGAAGAGTTGGTTATTTGGATTAGCTGTGTAGTCCTAGGGCAAAAACAAAAACGTGCATCCGGGGGGGGAGATAACAGGACATAGTTTGGGAACCTTTGATCTAAGGTGTAAACCCACATTACAATTTGCTACTGTACTACTGAATAAACAAACCGCTTTATAAAAAAAATAAAAATGAAAAAAAAAAAAAAAAAACACCACGTACCAGTGGTTTCATAATTCACTACCTAAAATGGAAAACAAAATCAAATAAAACACCACTGCAAAAATAAGCCATTGTTAGTGGAACTCCACAGGTTTAAATCAATGAAAGTGAGCACAAAAGAAAATAACTAGTTATTTTTATCCTGCACGGAAGTATGTCTACTCCCATGTAAATGCCTACTAAACAAACAGTTTAACTCGTGTGAATTTCTCCATGTAGAGGTTAATCGAATTAGTCAACATTTAGATCTTCTGAAACTGATTACCCTGCCACAACATTTAATAATAATGCGCAAGTCAAATGGAAAGAAAGGTTAAAATCCAAGAGGGAGAAAACTACATTTGTTGTATAACTGATATTTTAAAGGGCTTATAATGTGACTATCAGCAGTTTCAATATTCCTCTTTACATTTCAGAGAATATGAAACTAGAATTACATGTTCCCTTTTTGCTTCTGTATGTCCAGAATCAAAACAAATAGTGCAAAGTTTAGTTGACGACATGTATCAAGTATTATTTTCTAAGTACAGTACCAGATTCATTGAAGTAACATGTTCCAGGTTCATCCTCTAGCACCATAGCTATCTAAAATAATGAAGTCACTGCACCCTGCCAAAACCCTACTGCCTACTCCTTATAGTAGCCTAGCCACCTCCACTGCCAACATGTGCCCGCTGAACTAGTCTTTGACATGCTCGTTTCACAGCTAAATTTAGAAGGAGTAAAGTCACCAATAGCCATGATGAATTTATGCGTTTTTTTTCTGAGATGAAAATACATGTAGATTTCTACTGACACTGATAGTACCTCTCTCTAAGAGGCCTAACTAGCAATGTGCTTTATACGGCTAGGAAACAGACTCCTGTGAATGGGATAGCAGAAAACTACATTTTATTGTTTACCACAAGAAATACCAGATAAAGACTTTGGCGCTCTTAAAACCACCAGCACGCAACAACTAGAGGTACTTGTACCAACAATCAAAACCAGTATGCAAATAAATGTATTATCCTCATATGCTGGTGTTACAATGACAAAGAGTTCCGTGTTGGCAAAAATAATCTCAGAAATCCCTCAGAAAGTAGGTCTTCTGTGGATTTCAGTGAAGTCTAAAATGACACTAGACTAGTTGACCTTGCATATGAATGTAAATATGTAAAAACAATTATGGCTACGTCCCACACGGCGCCTTATTCCGTATGTCGTGCACTACTTTTGACCGAGAGTAGTACGCTACTCAGGGAATAGGGTGTCATTTGGGACGCCAATCTCATGACTGATTGACTGATCATCTCATCCTGCAATGGAATCACATTACATCTTAGGACTGCATACAACATACAGAAACACCCCCCACAACTAACAAGATCTAAACCGCTATTCCGTTACTCATCCACTTCCCTTCATTCACTCACTCACTGGGTGGCTTCCAGTCTACCTACTCTCACAATATTATCTTGGAAGGCAGTTTGGACATATGAATTTATCCCACTAATCTGAACAAGAGTTCATTTGACCGATTGACACAAAATAATGCAAAACAAAAATCAAAATGAAATAAACCTCCCAAAAAATAAATAAGTAAAGATGAACGGTTCTCTACATGCACACTGAGGTGCTATTGTCAGTAAGCCCTGATCCAGAAACACATCCTCTCTATGCTGTGACTGATGATTTTGGGATAGGTTGTATTTCAATAGCCCTGACTTTTTCCAGATTTTTTTCCTCTCACACATTTGTTTTGAAATGGACTTTATTGCAGTTGGGGTTTACTGCAGGTACTTTGGGGGGGTGTTGAGATCTTTGCTGCTGGGACCCTTCCCTGGGTGGTGGGGAGGTGGTGAGGGCCACCGGCCGGTTGGTCTCCGGACCTCTCGGGGTCTGCCTGGGTTAGCAGGCTTGGAGGAGCCTGGGTATGTCTCTCGGGGGGCCTTGGACTCGCCCCTGTCCCCTGGAGCTGCGTCAGGGCACTTCCTCTCCTCTCCTGTGTAGGCAGCGCTGCTGGCTGGCTTGGCCTCTTTAGGGGCCTGTGGTGTCGGAGCGTGGTCTTTAATCCTCTGGCAGATCTCAGCGTAAGAGGGCTTTCGCAGTTCCTGAACACACAAAAAAAAGCTAGACTGTAGATGATTCATTTCATAGGACATTGACTACGCACCCTGGTTTGACATGCATTAAAATAAGAAACACGGTCCACAAGTTAGGTATAGATGCTATCAAAAGATCTAGATCAGCTAATATCAATAACTGCACCTGGTTGTTTAAATGCTTTGGTGAACCAGCACTTACTGTAGCAGCCCCATTGACTTGAACATATTTGCTAGCGGTGTACAGGGTGTCAGTGACCAGCTCCACAGAGACCCGGTTCTCCTTCTGCTTCGCCTCTGGAACTTTCACTTCCCTGAAACACACAGTATCTCACAATTCATTCACAAAGACGAGTAGGGCATGAAATGCTGCTAAGTCAGTTCTGTTCATTTTTTTTCTACACCAAGCTATTTTGACAACAACTACTGTATCTATCGTGTTTGGCATGTTTGATGAGGAAATAGACAAGTGTGAGAGAAAAGATACTGTATGATATGAAAAACAAAATAAGTTGTGTTTTTCTAAATAGAAATAGTGTGTGTGTGTGGCGGGGGGGTTGAAACACACGTGTCATATACTCACTCTGCGGGTTGGGATGTAGTGGGGATAGGGGCAGGGCCCGAGGCTGGTGCTAGGGTCAGGGCTGGGGGAGCAGCGGGCAGGAGGCTCGGAGGCTGTGGAGACGTGAACGTCCTCAGTGGCTCCTTGGGTCCTCCTGAGGGGAGGAGGGCGCCTGCACCGCTGGCATCAACACTTACATTCTGGAACGGGATGAGAAAAACAACACATCAGGTTCCTACTGACAGCAAAGCTGAAATGTTGAGCTAAGTGATTCACTATGTTGGCTTGGAGATGAGAGCTTGGCTGCATCCCAGATGGCACCATATTCCCTGGCCAGAAGTCTATGGGCCCTGGTCAAAAGTAGAGCACTACATAGGAAATAAGGTGCCATTTGGAACACACAGAGTACGGTGGCCTGGAGATGACAGCTTGTGGTGGTAAGTACTGACCCTGACCTTTGTGGCTCCTATTACCATGCTGGCCAGTCTGTTTTCAAACATGTTGTCAGGGGTCTTGAGGTGGCCTGCGGCCCCAGGCAGGGGGGGGAAGCTGGAGAGCCCCAGCTCAAAGCTGGGGGACGGGGGCTTCTGAGGAGGGGGTGACTGGGTGGCCACTCTCTATACAACAAAACAGCATCAAACACCGTCAGACAGGGTGGCCACTCCCTAAGCAAAACCGGAGTCGGCACAATGCAGTGAGTCAGAGAAAACAACCTCTGCACCCTACTCCCTTCATAGAGCACTACTTTTTACCAGAGCCTATAGGGCGGGTCAAAAGGAGCGCAGTATGTAGGCCAGGGTGCTAAAGCCAGCCTGGCAACCATACCTACAAAATCCCTGCAATACAAACATTCAGTCAGGAGAGGTCACAGCCTTCAGCATCAGTACTGATGGATCTTTCTCAAAGTCAAAGACTAGTTTAAGAGGAGAGTTATTAAAAAAATATGTACTTACTGTAAACTTGTTGTCATCCCTCTTTTTCCTAGAACCATAAATATTTGTCCTTTAAGAGAGAGAACATTTGAAAGATTCACTGACATTTTTTTATCTATTTGAAGCACAATTTAGCCTTAGATTTCAATTCCAAAACATGAGCGCCATGCTCTCTCTCGTAAAATTATAATGCGTCCCAAATAGCACCATATTCAGCGCACTACTTTTTACCAGATCCCATGGGCACTGGTCAAAAGTAGTGCACTAAATAACAAATATAGTACCATTTGGGACACAACCTATGGATGTCTATGGTGGTGAAGCTCATGCAGATAGTGGATGATCACTTACCTTCCACGGCCCATGCCCAGTGAGTAGTCGGTGCTGACGGGCTCCACCCGACCCGTACCGATGTCCCTCCTGGGGTAGGTCATGGTGGAGGGGGGTAACCTGGTTCTGTTCTGGCTTAGGAGCCGCGTCGTCTGGGGGGAACCCCGGGGCACCCCGTTCAGGATGCGCTCTGTGGGGAAGTTGAAGATGGTGGGGTTGTCCAGGAGCCCTGTGCCACGCTGATCTGCGTTGGGTATTGTGGGCCTCAGGTGAGGTTTATTGTGAGTGTGACTCCTGAAAAATTCCACAAGAAACACTGATCAATAATGTTTAAAGATCCTACATCATTCCATAGAATTGGTATGAGCACACATTATGGAATTATTGACTTGAATGGGGATACCTGTTCTACTCATTCTATTTCTATAATACAAGCACAGTCATGTGGACATTCTTGGTAGTATCGTGTACATTAGATGGAATGTCAGTGTACCCACCTATTCCTGGGAGAGTAGTGCCTAACACCAGCAAGAGGAGACGTCGCTGGTTTAAAACTATGGGATGTTGTAAATCCATTGATGAATTGGGTGTTGTGAAATGATGTAACCTGTTGAATATAGAAGGAAACACTAAATCAATTACTTTTATAGGATTTTTAGTAGCATATCATACGGTGAAGTTATGAAACCTCTCATTTGATGTCTTGTAGGTTTGTGGGTGGTAGGTTTGAAAAATCCTGGTAATTTCTCAAACATTTTTAATTTGTATCTAAAATTCCCAGGTTTTCCAGAAACACCGGTGGGAAGATTCCCAGAATCAGGAGAGAAAAGGCATAAAATCCATGAATTTCCCAATCAGAATTTTGGGGATTCTGCAACCCTAGTCTGTATTGTAGGTTTGTAGGTGTGTGCATGACTGTTGTCCTCACCAGTGAAGGGTCTATGAAGCTGTGGGTGGCTGACCAGGCCTGTGGAGTGATAAGGCTGTAGAGGGGGAACTGTTGCTGAGGGCTGTACACTGGAGGAATGTAGTACGAGGTGTAACGCTGTTGTTGTTGTTGTTGTTGTTGTTGTTGTTGTTGCTGCTGCTGTTGAGCATATGGGTTTACCTCCACCGGGCGGTAGCCATTCTTTGGCATAAAAGTGTTGATAGCAATTGCCTTCGCCTTTATCCGTGCCTGATTGGGGTTTAGAGTTTAGAGTTCCTTAGAAAATTGATTTTTCCTCAAAAACAAATATTCAAAGTAGGCATTTTTCAAAGCGGTGCACAGAGATTTGAATAAATTAGCCACATTTCTCCAGGGTATTATTTCACGTCAACTATAAATGAACCCAAACAAACACTAGATTGACTTGTTGTTATCATCCACTGGAAGTCGTTTGGGGGAAAGCATTAGTTGCTGTTATGTAGACAGAAAAAGGTTCTGAAGCCCCATACTCCAGAAAGTACAGTAAATGGGTGAAGTTAACCTTAATTACCACAAAAAACATGAATTAGCTTACCTTAATAGGTTTCCCTTGGAAGGTTTTCACTTCTTCACGAAGATACTGATATGCCTAGAAAAAAAAAGGTTAAATGAACACTTCAGAAACAGCACAAAATATATCTTCAGTTTGTATACCCTCTGAGAAGGACGTAAGCTCAAGGCCAGTATAAAACCCTGTATGGCCACAACTAGCGGTTGTAAACCAAACATAGACCAGCCCTACAATCCTAAAACATGCTATGACGTGCAGGGGAAAAGTACAAAATCAAGAGCCATGATCATGCAATGGTGCAACATTCCAGAATGTTCCTTACCTGTTGTGCATCTGCTTCTGATTCAAAGGTGATGAACCAGTTGTCGTTGTAGGCAAACTCAGAATTTATGAATTTAGGTAAGTTCTTTCCTTTAAAAAGAGCCTCGACCTCCTGCAAAACAAGAGCAAATGTCAAGTTTAAAAAGGGATAGTTCAGGATTTAAGTCTTCGGGTACAGCTAGCATATGCTAAGCTAGTTAGCATTGGCTGGCGAAACTAACTTCTTTCATACTGGACACAGAGACATACAAAAATGTTATCCACGAGTTAATCTGCCTCTGGAGAAGCAGATAAAGGACTTCATTGTCAAAATCCTGATCTATCCCTTTAGTAATGCCAAAACGCCACAGGAAATGTGAGCAAGTTCCTGGTTTTGATTGAAAAGCTTAGGGCGGTCTAAGCCACTGCCTCTGGAGCACATTGCTCGAGCATTGGTTCGAATCTGGCACACTGCTTTTTCAACACACTCTCTCTTGTATGTATCTGTATCCAACAAACAAAAATAAACTGGCCCGATCAATGTCAAATATTGTCAATATTCCCCAATGGGAATACAGTTCAGACTGAAATAACACCATTAAAATGTTCGGAATTGTAAACAGCTAAAAACATCACCCTTTAATTTGTCACACTGCATTAATTTTGATAACCACCCACTTGCACAATAACTGAAACCTCTAAACACTGTTTAAACAATGTGTCATTGTGTTCGAATACTCATACTAACTGTACTATTTGTGACGTGAATTGAGTATATAGTATGCTTATTTGTCATAGTATGGATATAGTTAGTATGCCAAAAGTTCCCGGATGTCGTACTAAATTCGCCAAAATATGAAGTACACAAGCATAGGACACTATTTCCGTACTTTAGGGACCGTAATGCAATTCAGGAAATGGGCGTAGCTTCACATAATTTTCAGATTTGAAGAAATTGGCGGAAAATATGCAGCCGAAGTACAACGAGAGTGGATACAAATGCATTGCTTTAACTAATTATGACAAATGTTAAGAAAATGTTGAGCAAAGTAATGGCTTTTCAAATAAGTTACCTTGCACGTTATGTTGGCTGGCAATTTGTTAGTTACACGCTTACGAACCACATAACATATCATTACAGCAGTATGTACCGGTATGTTGTTAGCTAGTTACCTAACGTTAGTTGGCTACTTATACATCAAACTAGCCAGTATATTAACTATAGGCTAACTACCCAACGTTTATTGACTTGATTATTCCCATTATTCTTAGCTTAGCTAAATTGTATAGTCGTTCTCAATGGACATTCATTCGGGTGCATTCGTAAATTCGATCTGGCTATCTACTCCGATTTCAGAGCACTCTCGTCCAAGTGTACCAGAGAGCAGAATAATGCATTTTCGAGCGCTCAACACCTGTTGAATATGGCCGGTGTCAGTAAACGTCGGCAAAAAAAAGCATAATTAAATTGTTGCCAGGAGCATAGTTAGTCACCAACGTTCTGGTTAACCAGCTCTGCTAGGGTGAGTAAAATGGTCAGAGTGGTCTCATTTGTGTCTGGAAGTAGCTAGCAAGCAAGCCAACGTTAGCTTGGGTGCTTGACTGCCGTTTTAAGTAGAGGTCGACCGATTAATCAGGGCCGATTTCAAGTTTTCATAATTGGTATTTTTGGACACCGATTACATTGCAAACCACAAGGAAACTGCGTGGCAGGCTGACCACCTGTTACACAAGCGCAGCATCAAAAGAAGCCAAGGTAAGTTGCTAGCTAGCATTAAACTTATCTTATAAAAAAATAACAATCAATCTTCACATAATCACTAGTTAACAGCACATGGTTGATGATATTACTAGGTTAACTAGCTTGTCCTGCGTTGCATATAATCATTGCAGTGCCTGTTAATTTATCATCGAATCACAGCCTACTTCAACGTCGCCAAATGATTTAACAAAATCGCATTCGCGGGGAAGAAAAAGCACATTCGCTGCACAAATGTACCCAAACAAACATTTATGCCTTTCTTAAAATTAATACACAGAAGTATATATTTTTTTAAACCTGCATATTTCATTAAAATAAATGCATGTTAGCAGGCAATATTAACTAGGGAAATTGTGTCCCTTCTCTTACATTCAGTGCAAGCAGAGTCAGGGTATATGCAACAAGTTTGGGCAGCCTGGCTTGTTGCGAACTGTGTTTCCTCCTAACAAAGACCATAATCAATTTGCCAGAATTGAAAATGAATTATGACATAACATTGAAGGTTGTGCAATGTAACAGCAACATTTAGACTTAGGGTTGCCACCCGTTCGATAAAATAAGGAACGGTTCTGTATTTCCCTGAAAGAATAAACGTTTTGTTTTCGAAATGATAGTTTCCGGATTTGACCATATTAATGACCTACCTATATTTCTGTGTTTATTATATTATAATTAAGTCTATGATTTGATATTTGATAGAGCAGAATGACTGAGCGATGGTAGGCAGCAGCAGGCTCATAAGCATTCATTCAAACAGCTCTTTACTGTGTTTGTGAGCAGCTCTTAGCAATGCTTGATGACTTCAAGCCTATCAACTCCCGAGATTAAGCTGGCAATACTAAAGTGCCTATAAGAACATCCAATAGTCAAAGGTATATGAAATACAAATGGTAGTGAGAGAAATAGTCGACGCGTCAGAATTCCTATAACTACAACCTAAAACTTCTTAACTGGGAATATTGAACCACCAGCTTTCATATGTTCTCATGTTCTGATCAAGGAACTTAAACGTTAGCTATTTTTACATGGCACATATTGCACTTTTACCTTCTTCTCCAATACTGCTCTTGCATCATTTAAACCAAATTGAACATTTTTCATTATCTATTTGAGACTAAATAGATGTTATTTGTGTGTTATATTAAGTTAAAATAAAAGGGTTAATTGTTCATTCAGTATTATTTGTATTATTACAAATAATACAAATAAAGTTTCAAAAATAATAAATAAAAAATGACATGTTTTTTTTTTTATAATTAAAAAACATTATTATTCATATATATTTTTTAAATGGGCCTATTAAAATCGGTATCGACTTTTTTTTGTCCTCCAATAATCGATATCGGTAAAGGCATGGAAAAATCATAAATCGGTCAATCTCTAGTTGTAAGGTCAGCACGCTCAAATCAACCCTACTCCTCGGCCCCGAACGTCTAATGTGCCCCCCGAGAGGGAAACGCTCTGAATTTACGAGCGCAATTTAGCACTCCAGATTGAATTTAAAAACACACCCGAAATGTCTTACTAGTAATTTGTTATGCTAACTAGCTAGTTAGAAGTCGCATAGCAACAGCATCAACTTCCGGTAGACAGGCGAAGAGCTAGTATGCTCAACTGAAAGGATACTGTTAGTTTACATTGTACTAAAATTAACTAATAGTATATACTCATTAAGTATGTAGTATGTTAGTTTGGGTACTCGAACACAGCTCATAACATATTTAACAGGGTGTCAACATCGCAAGATGGAAGATGAGTAAAGAAATAAAGTTGACAGACATATACACCAGTATGACTTATGATTCCAGGAAAACGACTCAGGGTTGTAATCATTATTCCAAACAGCTGCAAAACGAAAACTACTGTTTCGATTGGACAGGTTCAGCAAATGGAGGGACCTACCTGAATCTGCCCAATAGAAAGCTTTCATTGCAAAACAAAGTTTTGCCACTGTTTGGAGTAATGATTTCACCTCAGGTAGTGTGCTGTGCACTCAACAGGAAATTACCTACAATGCCCTGGTTAAAACACACATATAGCCTAGTCACATTAGAGCTTGTACGAAAATGACCTAGTCTTGCTGAAACTTGACTGATTTCTTTCCACTGTCTGCCATACTGGATACAGTCAGTCGAAGAAGGTAAGTCATTGTTTTCTTTTAAATGGTCCAGACAGAATGTCCCAAATGACACCCTGTTTCCTATGTGGTGCACAACCCTTAGTGTTCTGGTCTAAAGTAGTGCACTACATAGGAAATAAGGTACCATTTGGGACTCAAATGGCGGCTAGCCAGTGAACATACCTCTACAGGAGTGCTCTCAGGGACCTCTCTGAGGATGACGATGCAGCGGTTCTGGTTGGGTCTCACCTTCTCCCCCTTCTCATCTACCTGGACCAACGGCAACGCTACAGGGGCAGGGCAATATTCAAGTCCAGTGAATTTATAATCAAAATCTGAAAACTTTATTGCCATGTAACAAATGTTGCTAGGAATTGGTGTTGTACAAAGAAGGTTAACTAATACAACTGAAATCCATATGAAACCAATCCAAATGAAACATCTCTTCCCAGCAATGTCTCTTTAGTCTCAATAACAAAAATTGCTGTTAGTATCAAGTTAATCAGAAAAAGTTCAGTGAACGATAGTTTCAAATAGAAGGGTGTCACTTACATCGTAGGATATCAACGATTAACTCCACGTCCGTGCTGAGTTTCTTGACGTGGTCCAGGTTAGCTACCGTCACAATTGGCACATACTGGTCACTATCCATCTGAGAGATAAGATACATGTCGCTGGCCAGGTTCTCCCTGTAAGTGCAAAGAGACAAGACAAAACAGTAAGTCACTCCCTGTAGCCTAAGTCACTCCTCCCTCCCCACAGCACCCACCAGGGAATTCTTGACAGCATGAAATAAAGCTTTCATTTAGAACACGCCTCCCACAAAGGGCCAAAGAGAACTAATGAGTATGCGGCCATTGTGCATCATCACAGTGACATATTTCACTGGCTGTATTCTAGCATGGGCAGCACTTGATTACTATCAACAAAAACTATGGCCCAGCATCAACACATTCTGTATGGTGAACAGCATAATAAATGGAACAGTAGTGGTGTACATTACTCCCCTAGCTACCTCCCCTAAGAGCCAATTAAAGTTTGGTCAGGCGGGTTCTGTATTCTGTAATGGCAGAGCTGTGCCTCTGTGCTGCACGGCTGTAGATTATATGGTTTCTGCAGCACAGTGTGCCCAGTGCATTATTGGCTGTATTGTAGTAGGCAATGTCTATGTCCCAAATGGCACCCTATTCCCTATATAGTGCACTACTTCTTCCCCAGGGCCAATTGACCAGAGTACGACTAGCATTGGTCAAAATGTCAAAAGTTGTGCATTATATAGGGAATAGGGTGTAATTTGTGACACAATCAGTGTGTAGTATTGACTGTTACTCACCGGGACAGACAGAACTCCAGGGTCTTCTTCAGGTGTTCCCGGAGGTCCTCCTGACGGCTCTCCTGCTGGAGCTCACTGTCTGCTCATCGGGGGAACAGACAACACAACATTCACTTTCATGCAGAGACCCTTCATTTCATTCAACTCACAGGTATTGTCCCAAATGGCACCCTATTCCCTATATAGTGCACTCTAATGACATTAGACCATTCATTATATTACACGCAGTCCCCTTTAGGTACAGGTTGTTTAAGTTAAAACAAACTCATTGATGCATACATTTCTAATATTCTAAAACACAATGTTGCAGTGCAATGAGAATACCATTTATATAATTGTGTATCACTTTCATAGACGCTTTGCTCAACTCAAGTGAATGGTCTCCACTCCAGTGGATGAGGATCCCACCTGTGTGAGTTGCCTCCTGGCCAGACTCTGGGTATATAGCAGGGTCGGCGCCCTCCAGGGTGACGGTTGCGGCCATGGGGGCTGGCTCTGCCATCATCACCGGTGGAGGCTCATCTGGGTCGGCCAACAGGGGCTCCTCAAACACTTTGTCTTTGCTGGCTTCATAGCCTGGACAGAGTAAAAACAGGAAACAACCATCCAAGCAGTTAACACAAGCTACAGTATTCACTGGCTTCATAGTCTGGACAGACTTAAAGGGACAACCAAGAAAGCCGTTAACACTAGCTAGTAATACCGCGATGGCTTAAGTTGAAGAAACAATAGGCCTACATGTTATGTAGTACTAGTAACACATTGATCTATACAAGGGGAAAGTGAGGTAAGTATCTAGATGTTAAAATGGATACCATGAACATGTGACTACTTTAATCGCCACAATTAACTTCACATAATGAGCTAGGAGTAAAATGTAGATGTGTCAATCTGAATAAAACTGGTCCTAATTTATCACCTTCATGTCCCCACCAGTCCCTTGTTAACTGCCACGACGGCTAAACTTGGCTAATCTTAACGTCCGCACATAAAATGATTCTGCTTATTATGTGTTAGAAGGAAGGATGGGTTGGTAATATTTATAGCTCTCCCTCTGACTAAATTCAGTATAAATGATTCAACCCATGGCTGCGCCGTGATGACAGGGGTTGCGCACCAAATGGCACTCCAATCCCTACATAGTGCACTATTTTTGACCAGGACTCTGATCAATAGTAGGGCACTATGTAGGGAGTAGGGTGCCATTTGGGACACGACCCCATCTGTTACCATGGCTATCTCCAGCCGGTACTTAAAATGGCTGACCTTCTGGCCCAGGGTCAGCAGAGCTGCTATCGCAGCCATCCTTCCATAGCTGGAGAGCAGGTGTGTTCGCAGTCCCAGTCGCAGTGGCAGTGTCCAGGTTAAGCATGTGATTGGCCCATGCTTTTGCATTGGGGTTCAGGTCAGAAAACTTGGCAGATTCCTGTGGCAGGAGACAAGATAGGAGAGTATTATATACATGAGTTCAGGTAGGCCTCCACACTTCAGCAGACAAAAGAAAGGAGGGGTACTCAACAACAATACAGGAGTACAGATGTATAAGAATACTATCAGTATAGCAGAATATAGGCTAGATCAAGGAATAATGAGAAGGTACTCTCCAGGAATTTGACAATAGTCATTATTTTTAAGGCTCTGCCATTCAACCTTGCGTACTGTTCATATATCCATCTATCTAGAATGTTACCCCTTGGCGGCGTTATCAGAAAGCATGGCATTGATTTTCACTGCTACGCAGAAGATGCACAACTTCACATTTGTGTCAGAGGATTTCAGCTGTATTAGCGATTTAAATACTTGGATGCTCACGACTTCCTCCAGCTAAATCAAGGCAAGACAGAGGTACTTATTGTTGGAGCCAAAGCACAGAGCGAATCTAGTCGCTTATTTTAATTCATGGTCAATAAAGACAACACCAGGTAAAAAAAAAAAAAACTAGGTGTTATTTTAGATTCTGAACTCAATTTTGAATCACACACTTGGAAAGTGACCAAAAAAGCTTTTTTACCACCTGAGGAACATTGCAAAGGTGCGGCCGTTTCTCTCTCAGGCTGATACAGAGAGACTCTTCCATGTTTTTATTACAAGCAGGCATGACTACTGTAATGCTCTCCTGTCTGGTCTACCCAAGAAAGCCATTGGTCAACTGCAAAACATACAGAGCACATATTACACCGGTTTTAAGGTCTCTGCACTGAGCTTTAGAATACATTTTAAGATTCTTCTATTGGTTTTTAAAATCAATCCACGATTGTACCACAATACATGTCATACATGCTTTTAAGTTACCCAGTAGGTCCCTCAGGTCCTCTGGCACTGGCCTTTTAACTATCCCAAAGCCTAGGACCAAGAGGCATTCTTTAGTGATTATGCACCCCCAGCCTTTGGAATAGCCTGCCAGAGAACCCGATGGGAGGTTGAAACTGAGGACATATTTAAAAGATATCTTAAAACACATATTTTAGATTTGCTTTTCCTTAGGGTGCTTTTTAGTCATTCAGTTTGTCACTCTTATGTTTGTGTGTAGTAAATATTTCAGCTTTTATTTTCATTGTTTGTTTGTTTTTTCCTGTAAAGCACATTGCATACCATTTCTGAAGTGAGCAGTATAAATAAAGCTGGTTTTGATTTGTGGTGTGATCATACAAATACCAATGTGCAAATAGCAATGGCCAGTGGCCACAAATGTGTGTTCATCTCAGTACAGCAAAGCTGATAGTAGTTTCTTCATACTGGCTATGTATGCAGACAATGATTGATTATATAGGCTACTTCATCTTGTCACACAGCAAGCAGACCATCCCTTCTGGGATTACTAGTTATCCCAGAAGTTGAATAGCCTAAATGTCTTTGAGTTCGCCTAGTCTTTGAGTTGAGGCAACAGACTCAGTGAGAAAATGCTAGTGTAACCTAAATGTTTCCCTGTCAGTTCCACAGAAAAATCAAGGAAAATATACACAAAATGTTGTCAGAAAAAGGTTGACAAAGAACAAACTGTTTTATATAGCCATAGCTACATCATTGAGAAACCGGAGTTTATGATAATGCATTTAAGTAAAATCAACAATGATAGATATCTGGCATAAGAGATATCAAGACAACATACTTAAGACTGCAAAAATGACAGATTGAGCACCACTGATTTGGGCAAAGAGAAGTCTGGACATACTCACAAGAGATAAGTAATTGTTCTGCCAATTCCTTACACAAGACTCACAAGCTATACGGCTGTAGCGAAGGGCTTTGGTAAAAGCCATACTAGAGTCCTGAGGCAAAGCGGCATGTCTGTAACAGTTACTCTCCGCTGCCTACAGTAAGAAGAGTCCAGGAGCGCATCCAATCATGCCCTACACACTCCGGGCTCAGTCATCGCACCTGCTGCACACAGTGACGGTCCATATGGCACCTCAACCACATTCAGAGCCAAGCACAACACAGACTACTTGTATCACCTCTTGGATATTCCCAGAGCTTTCCGAGCACACCAACCAAGAGTCTATTATCCCCTGGTTATTTCCAGAGGTTTCTGATTCCCAGGCATTGCACAGCGTATTCAGCATGCCCTCCTCGGGCTTCTGCCTCCCATAGTCTTCACTGCTCTTTGATGCTTCTGAGGCTGTGGCTGCTTCTGTGGTCCATCTGTGCTGTCAAACTGCCTCTGGGTCACGAGGAGCGACAGGTTGTCGGGGGAGAGAGAAAATAAAAAAAATGAGACACTGCTGCCGAGGTGTCCGACGTGGCAGCCGCCGATTTGTCGCTGTCACTCATTCCCATTTAATGGCGCTTTGGTTTCATCACTGCTGCGGCTACCCTATGAGTCATGCTCTCTCCATCAGAACATCAAACCCACGTCACCAACGAACAGACATACTGATGGCTAAGGTGGGTTATCGTTAAATCCACCTGAGCCAAAGACAGAAGCTGCCTGAGGAATGGATTATCCAGTGTGTACACTAGGCTTCTCCTTTTGCAATCCACACCCAATAGGCCTTTAGGTGTCAGATGAACCTGTGTTTAAGTAACACACCAATATCCATAACCTACATACAAGTGTCAGGGGTCACACTAGCTTTTAGAAATCAGCATTTTCAAAATGCAGACCATCCAAAAATGTGCATTTTAAACCATTTCACCCGAGTTGTATATTGAAAGTCAAGTGGTGGTTTGCGGTCAATAGTGGTCAGGGTCGTGAAACTATACATTTTCTTCACACAAAATAAATGAAAGCAAATATAATAAAAAAATTGCTTAGTTTTTAATCTGACGACAAAAGTGCAACACTATTTGGCTAGCAGCCACACAATTAGCTTATAATTACAAATAAAGCTAGCTACATTTCCTAATGTTGTGTATCATTGAAAAAAATAAAGCTAGCTGCATTTCCTAATGTTGTGTATCATTGAAAGAATAAAGCTAGCTACATTTCCTAATGTTGTGTATCATAGAAATAATAAAGCTAGCTACATTTCCTAATGTTGTGTATCATAGAAAGAATAAAGCTAGCTACATTTCCTCATGTTTTGTATCATAGAAAGAACGACGCTAGCTACATTTCCTCATGTTTTGCTTCAAGTTCATCTTGCATTTTAACTTGCTAACAGAGATCAGTCAGAGCGCTGTCTGCCGATCCAATGTCGTTTGTGTATGAGGGAATCTGATTTCTGATGATAGCAAATATGTCATTGAGTGGAGAAGTGCAACTGAAAGACAACAGTCATTTTACATTCATGATTTGGAACTGACTGAACAAGAGCAGAAATAACTGTTTGATTTTTTTCTGCGTGAAAAAATGCAGAATTCTGCATTAACATGACATCGTTGGTACAAAAAGCCTTAATGGAAAACTTGGATAGTTATGATTCTCTGCTGTGGGAAATTCAAGAGGCTGAGTATCCAAAGTAAAGTAAATCCAGCTTTCTTCAGAGTGATATAATACATTGATGGAACAGCAACAAGGCCCTTTGCTTTTCACTGGGAGCTTCTGTCTATTTGCCCGGGTCTATTTATAAAAATAAAAAAACTTTAAAAAACACTGCATTAGGCTATAAACTCAATGGGGTCTGGTCAAGCGTACAACACACACCAAGACAAAACGCTACATCAAAACCAGAGCGCCACACTGAGACCAAGGCAGGAGAATCAAAGAGCCTATAATCCAGTCATGCAATAATGTAATACCCTCCCACTCCCACATCTGACCTGGCTGCTATAGAAACTGGCCTGACATAACTGACTACCATGTCCAAAGCTTCAGAGCGTTTCAGGTCCGCTTGACCTTTCCCAATAAAATGCCTTGGTGCTTCCATCCCTCACTGAGGGGAGTGATTCACCTTTTCCCAGTAGCCTGATTGGAAATGTTATTTTTGGGAAGCTGTTATTCATTATGAACTATAGACATTGGGGTCGGGGGACATTGTCATCGAGTGCACAGCATGTTTTCATTGCTCCTTTAGTCAGTCAGACAGCCAGGGAAGTGTTCATTTGTACACAGGGATAGGTTAAAGTCCCTGAAAAGGATACTAAACAAAACACACAATTTGGACTGGTCCGTCTGGGAGGCTTCTGCCACGTTGAGCTCCAGACCCAGGACAGACAGACAGTGGACTGGTAATGTGCTGAGCACCCCGGATTCAAACGACCTAGGGGGGGTGGGGGGGGTGCTGTGTCCACAGGAAATGTTATACTTG